>NC_139712.1:26530506-26755506 GCF_964188405.1 Protomyctophum parallelum | reverse complement strand
AAACACATGAATTTTCGTTTTGAAAACGTGCTGTATTTCTTTAGGCAGCATCAGTGCGTGATGTCGTTGAGCCTTGATCCCTTTACATATAGACTATATACACACTGCTAACATCCCAGCAGCTTATCCAGGCATATAGCCTATAGGCCTACATACAATTCATGTAATGAACAGCAAAGGGCGCACATAGGTTGTCCAGCTGGTCAGGCAGACCTTTCACGTGCCATGCACGACGTCTTACTTGTCACAGCAAAGAATGAATGCATGCACGTGGTGCCTATTTCCGTATAGTTAATGGGTTTAGATTCTCAGTCATACAGAACAAATGCCATAGAAGGAGGGGGGCACATTTATGCATAACGGCATGGCAGGCAGGCAGGCACCGGAAATCAGCTCCTAAATAGACGCCGTCGGGGGATACAAAAAATGACAGGCATGAGCAATGTAACATATACAAATGTGTTAAGGGACTGCTTCCCAAACCTCTCCGGGCGGCCGGTGACCCGTTCAACTTGGTGGCCCCGAAGTTGTCGGTGTGTGTGCCTCTATGGTAACCAAGGATGCTGCTCAGGGTCAAATACCAACCTCATGCACCTGTCCGACTCGGACAGTCCGAGGCTCCGTGCTCGTTTATGAGGGGGCACAAGTGGAGAGAGAGACAGGTGGAAAGCACTTGCCACACGAGAGAAAATGCTAAGCATCCCGTGAGAGACTTCTCTTCCTGGAAGAGTTTTATGTTTTGTGGGCATTTTTGCGCACAAGTCATTCGATTTCAATTTAGGCGCATATGGTGGGTGTTTTTTCAATTTTCATTTGAGTCAATACTGTGTTTTAGTAGGCCTATATTCATTTAGTGATTTTAGACAAGGTCAGTAATCAATTAAACTTTCCAATATAGGCATATTCAAATTAGAATAAGCTATAGGATCGTTCTAATGACACATAAGTGCGCAAAACACTGTCATAATATTTCTAGATCAGATTATGCTATATACTGGGGGGGGGGGGGGGGGGGGGGCAGTCAGTGGAGGTTTCCACATTTGAAAAACAATTTAGGTCCAGCTTGCAACTTTAATAATAGGTGATCGGTGATGGGGTCAGTCATATAAGTATAGTTATTCGACCCCTCGTCTTGTGTGGCATCAAGTCCTCTCCCATTTAACTTGCCAAAATAGTGCTGGAATCTCATGAAAGCGCATGTGCCGCGGAGAACCTTTCACCCGGTCCACCTGAATTGTTTCTACCCCCAGCGGCGGATATGTTGGGAATTTGTCACTTAGGCCTATCAGGCTAATGACTTATGTTGGAGGCCGTCCGGCTCAGATGACATTTTGACGCATGACGGTGACTTTCCAAGTTCGACCGCGTCGTGGGACGGTATGTTCCCATGCATGCAACTCGCAGAGACAACTATATGGCTTCACTCACTGCATGGGAAGTCTGTTGCTTCAGTAAAGATAGCGTTCAATGAATAGCTATATGTTAATTGCCATAATCGACTATCGACTAATACAATGTGGGCTAATAAAAGCACAAAGCTGTAACAGCCTACTTGGTGACTTTGTTGCACATCAAAACTCATTAATGCACAATCATCATTATTTTGTGAAATGCTTAGGCTATTAGTATAGTAGCCTAATAGCCTAAGCATTTCACAAAATGATGATGATTGTGCATTCCCTATAGGGAATTAGGCCATCGATCAGGCGCGGTGAGTTGGTTTGTTTGTTTGTTTGTGGATACGTACGGTTCAGGTGCATGTATAGGCCACAAGTTTGTAGCCTATTAAGTTCACATGTTTCAGACAAACTCTGTTATAATTTGCTGTAGCCATATGGGAGGCAATAGGTATAGACTGACTAAGGCCAACAGACAACAGGTGTCAATGTTTGTTATCGATTGTTTAGAAAATACTATTCAAGATGCAAGACATCGGTTTGCCATTTTCATGATACCGCAATTCAGTCAGATTTTAAAGTATAGCCTACAAAGAGGCAAGAGATAAGGCCTATATATTTTTGACTACAGGATCGTATTAAACAAATAAATTCTTAACAATAGCCTGTAGACGTCCCTTATCTCTAGCCTACTACCAGGTTCTGTGGGAGTCAGTCTTTCTAACACCACCAAATTATTGGCACGTATAGGCACTGGAGATATTTTATGGAGAATATAATGCGTCACATTCTATTTCTGTGGGTAAAAAACATGCATGAAGAAACGCAGAAACCTTTTTATTTGGCTAGGCCTACTGCATGCATTAATCATCACCTAATCATCTAAACTTTTAACAGGATGCATAATGTTGTTGTTTTGCCTCAGAGGGTGGATTACACATCATGGCAAAGGCATGTGAGTCACTCACTATACTTGATGTGTTCCATTAACCTTTATTTGGTTATTATAACCCCGGTCGCTTTACATAGTCTAAATCCGGACTATAAAATGAGCTGGGTGTGTTTAATTTGAGTTGGAAAGGATTTGTTTGGATGGGATGCATAATGTGTGCCATCACCTGAGGTTTAGGCTGTCATAGTTTCCAGCTCTTCACTCTGTAAAATACATCAACCATGTATATTATTATTTTGTTTTGTCTCCAATGTATTGTCATCATCATCAATTTACATTTCAGGCATTTAGCAGACACTCTTAATCCAGAGTGACATACACATGGTAATACATAATTACATAGAATAGTCATCAAGAATCATATAAAGCAAGCTAAGAACCGTCTAACAGTACAGAACTGTAGCCTACAATGAAGCGATTACATGCACTAGAGTGCTATATGTCTACATAAAATGCATCTAAATTGCATATACGCCATACGCCTGTATAAGGTCATCGAGGGTAGTGCAAGTGCTATATAGGGCAAGTATAGCACTTGCATTCATCATCATCATTTTTTTATCAGCCTCTTTGACCCATGCTATAGTTGCATGGCACTAGACTGAACTGCAATTCAATTCGCACTGCTCGCACTGCAATTGTGCAATTGTGTGTAGTATAATGCATGTTTTTATTTTCAGTGCTGTGATTGTTTCTCACAGTATTGCCAGCCAGGGGGTTCTCATAAAAAATAAACAGGTGCAGGGAATTGCGGGCCGGCAGTCATTATTAAAAAATCAGACCAGTCTGAAGCGAGTGGTGCAACAGCACCGCCTATTGGTACGCCAAACATCAGGACACGGACATAGTCACATAGGTTGGGACATAGGGACAAAGCTGTTCCTTGGAGCACTCAACAATTAGGGTTGCTCATAATTGGCAATAGTTATACATTTCAGTTCCACATCTTATTTTCCGACATGGACACACTCTGGCAAAATAGGATCTGTCCCTGGCAGAGCTTTAACAAATGGACATGGAACTAGAAAAAGTGCCCTTCCGGGCACAGGTCTCCACCAGGTTATCCACAGATCCGTGCAGTTAGAGGTAAAAACACTTTTCGGCCAGTTATAGCGCCACCTTGAGGCTGAGTTGAAATTGTTCATGTGGCATTTCGTCCTCGGCCTAGTGGGAATGTGGGTGCACAATTTCAGGGAAATCACGCGATGTGTTCATGATTTGCAGCATTTTGTTTGAAACTGAGCACTCCTGTGAACTTTGGAAGCCAATCTTAACCAATCAGGATGGAGTCTGATAAATCTGAAAGACCCGTTTCGTTGAATGGCTCTAGAGAGACTGTGTACCAATTTGCGTGATGTTTGGACAAAATCTGTAGGTGTACTGTGCAAAAACTTGTTTTGCACAAAGCGGCCTCCTGGTGGCGCTATAACAGGCCGTTCTGGAAAGTTTGGGGCAGAGGTTCATGGTTGGCATCCAGGGAGTGTGTGTGCAAAATATGGCATCGACCGGGTTAACGGTGGCCGAGATTAGCTGTTCACGGACACACGGACGGACACACGGACGGACGGACACGCGGACGGACGGAGTGCAAAACATACTCTCCCCACATGCCTTTGGCCTGGTGGAGACAATAACCTGCTGTTTAATTAGGCTGGCTTCACAGCTGCCTTGTTTATAAGTTACACTTGAGCAATGGGCAGCAAAATTGGGCACACTGACTGACCATCAAAAAGCCAACAGCATGATCTACTTAAATCACTGAATGAGCAAATGAAGAAACAGTCTGAATGGATCAGTTCACACAACCCTGACAAGGATATGGAGAGAAGGCATAGAGCCATAGAACATCCAAAGACTGCAATTTGAAAGGGATTTCTGAGAGGTAATTTGAGCTAAAATGGAGTCCATTTCTGACCCATACTCGCTGCTCCGACCCCCATGGCATCCATTCATTATTCCTGGCCCTGGGAGAGGGAATGGCAGAGGACAAGAGTGGACGGAGCTCTGGTGTAATGAAGACTCAGTAGACCCAAACCAGACACACACGCACACGCACGCGCGCACACACACACACACGCACACACACACACACACACACACACACACACACACACACACACACACACACACACACACACACACACACACACACACACACACACACACACACACACACACACACACACACACACACACACACACAGAGAGAGACACTTTCATTATGTATCACAGAGAGCGGGACATTAGTGCCACTGAAGAGACCTTTTGGCAGAGAAATGAAAGTGCAATGATTTGCTTCACACTCTATCCACTTAGCTGACCTTTTTCATGTGACACCGTTGCACGGTCCAAATTGGGCTGATGTATGTGGAGAACGATATCTCTGATGCTGTGTAATGGATTCATTTGTTTGTGGTTTAGAAAGTTTGTAGGCCTACTATACCAGCACACACTGCAAAATCCTGACTAAGTGTTAACTGAAAGTGTGCATTCACCCGTAAGGGTCCATAAGGACCTTATGAATAAAATATAATTTTGTCCAATCTGTATGAAGGTATGTTAATACATACTACATACAGACATTTAGATTGTGTCAAAGGTCATGTCTCACCTAGACACAGGATTTGACACCATTTTTTAGATTACATTTATCCCCGGAGCAAGCAGGCTGGCTATTAGCTCAATAAATTTTTGTTTTTGTTATTATTTACTTTGAAGATTTATCCAATCTGATCTGTTCCAATAAGCAGGTGTTAGTGATTGAAGGGCGGTTGTTCAAGGGATCAGGTATCACAGTCTGACCTCGAGTGGGTGTGTCGTGTGTCTGGACCACCTGCATTCACTCACCTGCAATCATGCTCACAGTATTTAAGCCTCTCCAGTCCTGGCAGAAGTTGCAGATTGTCTTGTGTTGTCCCCCTGCTGATCTCTGTTTTGTTTTCGAGACCACGTTTTTGCCCAGCCCTTGCCGACTGCAGAGTTAAAAAGTGCTCCGAGTTCAACACTCATACTGTCTGTCTAGTCTAGTGTCTATACATGTATGCCCTAGTTATTTTGCTGTCTTGCTACGTAGCTATAGAGCTTTCTTTAAAAATGTTGGTAGCCTACTAGACTACAGTCTTTTACTCAGCAACTTCCACCAACTGGACGACTGTTCCTTGTCCTACCACTAGGTGTCCACAAATGTCAGAGTAATCATGTCCAGACAAACAGCGAGGATAAATACTGTCATCTGGTGGCAACAAAAGCCATCACCATTGACTAGACATCTTCGTAACCACACAGCAGAATGTTTGATGTGCCAGTGCCATTACAAAATCCTTGTTCTAGTTACACACTTACACACTTCTTCAACCTTTTTCTCACGACAAGCTGTAAACATGAACCTCTCATTCTGCCCTAGCTGTTGTTGAGACACAATTTATTCCCACCCAGAATTATTATTTTCAACAGTGCTGCACCAGAGTTGGAGCATAATCAAAGCAGAGGTGTGTTGACAATGGCCAGGGCCAGGCAGTTTTACTACTCTTCAATAGCAGAAGGGACACCAGGCCCTTCAGAGTCAGAGTCCACAGGCTCCTTCTATACTATCAGTAGAGAGGCTTTCAGAGGAGGGCACAAGCTGAAATGTAATTTTATGCCACCATGGTAAACTACAGCACATATATAGCATATACAGTAGGCCTACTGGGCCTATGGGATTCATCACATGTTCCTCTGGACAGATTTGTTTGTTTTCTAGCCCTGAAGAGAGAGAGAGATCCCTTTTGGCCAAGGGAGGTGTTCTAATGGAGTCCTTCAGTCCACACTGGGTGGAAATGAAAGGAGCTTGGAAGTCTGGCCAATTATTCTGCATGAGCAGAGGACGCAAAGAGGAGGGAGAGTAGAGCGGCGTGTGGCGCTGGATCGCTGCCCTGCCGGTTGGGAGAGATAGATGGATGGAGCGATCGAGAAGAGACTCCCGGAAAGAGGGGCCAAATCAGGGTAGCCCACAAAAAAAAAAATGTTGGCCCCACTCCCAGAAATCTCCCTCAGTGCAAAAGGTTAACTGTCAGTCCCCTGCTAGGTATAAATAGAAGTCTGCTCTCCAGAAAGGCGTGTCAGGAAGAGGGGGTGGTAGACAGACCCAGGGTGGCGTGCGGGAGGGGGTAGTCATGATAGTGATCCCGGTGACAGGCAGGGGGGGTATGTATGTTGGCTTCAGAGACTGGGGGAGGAAGAAGAGGTGACCAGATATGTTACAATAGATCTCCAGACAAAGGAGTGTCCCCCTCTGTTCATCTGAGCTCTGACAGCAGACACAACAAATGGCATCACCGCCAACCCGAGAAAGATCAGGTCAAATAGAGTTGCTAGTACCAGTGACATATCCCGAATACTTGGAAGGCCATTGTTTTACCGAATCCACTGAGACAAGCAAGTAGGGCAACGTCTAGCTGTTCCCTGGGACTAAATATCAAATGCGGAATGACATGGTTGATGCTCACTTTTGTGGGGGCCCCCGGCCTTGTATAAACTTTTAATTATTTTGTATAATCAAAGACCTGCGTGCCCTATAATCCACGTCTGGCTTGAATAATACACTCTAGTCTATTATTATAGTGTAACACTACAACAATATGGTAGTACAATCAGGCCAATGAGGCAATACAGATAACAAATATGGCTGTGTCAGTATACAAGCAGTATCAACAAACATACAAAGATATCTAGAACAACGTCCAGGGCACAAACATTCATATCAGTTCTCGTTTTATTTTTTTCAGTTGAATCCAAGGTTGTAAAAATGATACACAGCTGAAATATCAGACACTCACATATTCTAAACATTGAAATAATCGGTGGCTCACTCGCCACCTTAAAAATAAAGCTTCCTTTTCCGTTTAGCACACCTGAATTTAATCATATCAAAACAGCATGGGGGGCATACCGGTCCCATTGTGATCTGTCACAAAACATATCTTTAAAAAATAAATCAAATGTTTAATGCAAACTACATGAGATTTTACAGTTTGACACATTTTCTTTTCTCTCTGGCAAGAGACTCTAATAAGAAGGCAAGTAATCTCTGAGAAACTTGTTTCCAAAAACACTGATGTTATTGCTGTTTTTTTAAGTACCCGCACTGCATATGATTACAACAAGTTATATATATTCTTTAGCCACTGTGAGAAATAATAAATAATGAAGAAAAATCGCCCTATACTGTGATTGCACTTAATCCTCTAGACCCCCAAAACAGCTAACTAACTTACTGTTGATCTAGTATAGTAATACCTGTCTGATTACATAGGCAAGCCATTATACATATGTAATAATATAATTACGTTTGAACAAATCATAAAACAAAACTGGTATAGTGACAAAAGCACTACATACTATAATACAAAGGCAATCACAGATTGCAAGTTTTCAAGGCCAGAAGTAATAAAGTCCTGTTCTCTCCTTCAGTCAGCATATGTTCCCAAGCTATAGTGTCAGTTTGAAAATACCTTCAACAAAAGGGAAAATGTTTATAAACGGTGAATGGAGAAAAACTCCTCTAAGGGAACTGTGGGCTTTCAACAAAAGATAGTCCCAAGCGATTCTGAGTATCTTCACTACTCTGATACCAGGACAAAAATCTGACTATGATGTGTCCATGATATCATGTCTCTACAGGGACCATCCGCTTGGGAGCTGTTAATGATGATCCAATTGACCAATTCCAATCAAACGCCAATTCATTAATGTCTGACACTTCCACCTTCCCACATATAGCTTTTTTAACATGACATGACAGATGCAATATTTGTATTCACATTAACAGTGACGCCCTGCCAATACTGATTGTAACTTCTGTATCCCTTTCCTGTCTCTCTTCATTGTTATCTACCAGAAGAAAAACCTGATAACAGATAAACAAAAATTATAATAATTAATTATCGTACAGTATGCCATTTCATTTGTTTGTTTTTGGTTTGGGGTCAAGGATGGGCTCGTTTCAGCCAGTTAAGATATAAATACTTCTTTTGGTTAGATTGGGAACATACAATACATCATCTGAGCCATAAAGATGACTGCTGAATACATTTCCGAATACATTTCCATATGAGAGTGAAGACATTTTCACCGCCACAAAAAAATAAAATTTCCCTTTTGTGTTCATATCATATTTAGGCGAAAAACAAAAAACACAAAGAACATTGTAGCACCACCATTTGCCATGTCTTTTCTGCACGAGACAGAGACGCATCCACACAAAAGCACGCACACCTGCACTCCCTTAACAGCAAGAAGCTAAATGGCTCACTTTTTCAATGTAAAAAGAAGAGGAAAATAAAAATAATCAAAATCAAGTGACTATTTGCACCAAAGAGCTGGAGTGGCCAACATGTCCTCCTGACTAGTGTGAAAGAAGTCCTCCTACTGTTACTGTAGTCTAATACAAATGGGAGGGTTAGCTTGTTTGGCCACAAGGAGGTGCAGAAGACATGGCACATTAGGCATGGGGCATGTGTTCCTGACCTACAGTATATCTTTATGAGAATAAGAAGAAAAAAATAACTAAAAGTTAAAAACTAGGAGTCCTAGTTTCCTTCTTTTGTTTTCTTCTCTCACTCTATAACGTGTACTTTCTTTCTTGTCTTGGCTCCTCTTCTTTGCTTTCCTGTGTTCCACGCTGTCAGAACGGTCTTCAGTCGTTGTGAGGTTTCTCAACAGCGCCCTGGGGAAGACAGGGAGACACTGGTGTTAATGACATGTCAATCACCAATCATCAGTCAAATGGTGATGAAATAAATGTACACTGTTGCTTACAAGGTTGTCAATTGCAACAACAGAAGAAGAAAAAAGAGAGATACAGAAATAAATTAATATGGGACTATATACCTAGGACTAAAGAATACTTTGTGTGATGTCATTCATCCAATGCCCTTTTTTCATTTAATCCCATGAGCATACTGTTTTCATCTAGAAGGATTGGGTAAGGACATTTGAGTGAATGGTTTTGCTGTGGTGTTTATGAAATGACAACATCTCCAAAGGGCAGAATTGGCATAATAAGAAAGGGAAGTGGGTTTTTATCCAAATGCAATTCAGCATTTTATGCACTAAGGGAAGGAAGTACAACAGTACAAAATAACACACCCATGGCCATTGCTACTTTGCTAGAGATATATAGCGTGAACTCAAATTAGATCCAAAGTTTGTGTTTCAATGTGCACAAACCTTTTCAGCCACCCTTTTGTAACAAAATGTCACATTCTAGTACATTTTCACTTAAGCCAGTACAATCGTGTCAATTCATGCATTACATCCTGATAAAATGGAATGTACTTTTGTCTGCATTGCTTTGTATTATATCGTGTCTGCATGTTGTTGACTAATATTGCCAAAGTTCAATGAAACATCAGTATCTTTCTATGCCATCTCAGTTCCCACACATGAAACGAGAGAGAGAGAGAGAGAGAGAGAGAGAGAGAGAGAGAGAGAGAGAGAGAGAAACAGTGAGTGAGGGCATGTGCCAACATTCCAAGCCCCATCACAAACAAACAACAAGCATCAAATGACCCTCTGGTCAGTAGACTGGCTCTGTGTTTAGGGAGCCACGACTGTGACAAACATACACAAAGAAACAGATTTTCAAGCCAACAACGTGTTAACTTGAAAGTCAGTTATTAGGCGCCGAGTGACACCGTTGTGCAAGAGGTTTTACTCTTCAGAAAGAATGAGGTGAGCCTTCAAATCAGATGATGCCTAATGAAGACATCAGCGCCTACTTGATGGGATAATTGTGAACTAAGGGGTCTTGTCAGAGTTGTTTAGACTCCCTAGCTCCGAACATACTGCATGCTGACACTTTCCTTCAGAATAGTGATCTCTTGAGTGAAAAGAAAATCACACCTACATAAAACTAGCTTCATGTTATTTGCTTTCAGTGCATATGTACAGTATTAAGTACAATAATCTCCAGTCCCTATACACATGCAGAATTGTATTAATCACTGTCTTAAACCCTCTATTCCTTTAAATAAAACAGACCCGAGTTGCAGCTGTACTTTTTTCCATCTAAATCTCTTCGCCAAAAATAGCCAACCTAACTTACAAGCCATATGAGAGCTTGTATATAGATGTTCTATTTTTGGTGAATGTTCCCCCCAGAGTAAGGATGCTAGGGTTCAAGTGGCTACACATAGCATAGCAACATATGTAAATGGTACTATGACTTTACCATGGCAAGCTGGCGTCCAATGTTTCCAACTGTAATGCCTCCTGAGAAGAATATACAAGGCAGCCAGGAACGTACATACAGAAAGTCTGGAGATGTGTATCTGAAAAATTAAGAGAAAAGAAACACAACCAATCACATTAATTCACACCCAATATTCAAATTAACTGTACATCTCTAATGGAGGAGAGGGAGACCTTCATCTTGAAAAACAATGTTTTGCACCCCTTCTTTATCGAGCTCATTTAGTCAACACGAGCAGTGGGGGTCTTTTGAACGCAGCGCTTTTCAAGGCCCCTAACTGAGGCCCAGCACGTCCTCCCAGCTGGTCGCTTTTGATCACATGGGAGGAGTAAAAAGGTACTTTACTGTCCATCTTTTATCATTCAGTTTCCCTTTGATGAGGTCACATGTTGGGAAACCAGTAGCCTACGCAATAGTCCTAAGGATTAAATTGCATGATCAATTCACACTTTAAGATTAATGCCAGGTCGAGATTATTAAAACATACATGATCAAAATAAAGGATCAACCGCAATCAAAAGATAAATTTCAAAGCTTCTTTTTAATGCATAAGCAGCAGTCACAAACACACCTCAGACCTTCTGGCCTTCGTCAGCATTAAAAAAACAACAACTTACATATACCATTGCAATTGCATAGGTTCATACTCAAAGCTATATGGATAGGATACGATCAAATCGGCATTTAGTGGAATCCAAAGGCATTTCTCCAGATCTACTGGCCAAGACCTCAGAGTAAGACATAGCAGTAATGAAGGAAAAGAGAAAGTACAGTTCTGTTGCAGAACAAGTTTCATTTGTTCAAAAGTGAAACTTTGGCAGACTGTACTCTGTACTATGTGGCCTTATCGTATCCTGAAATATAAAAGACAATACTGCAGGTATATAAAAGTGCGTTATAACATAACTAGTCTCTCAAGACAGATTGTTGACTCACGTCAACTAAAGAGGGTGCTGTTTTGTTCTACTGCTATGCCACCAGAATGTGAAATGCCCTACCGACAGACATAATAAAAAATACACCTGTGTGAAGTGAGTGGTGCAACGCCGTGTGGGGGTCCCCGGAACATCCAGACCCCCAGGAACGGGAATAATGCCCCCCCCCCCAGAAAGCAGTCTAGTGAGATCTTGGTAGGTCAGTAGACGGCCACTGAGAGCATTCTGATTAAACAGGATTTTGTCCCTTTCAATGCATTAATGGCATTCGAAACGTGTGGTCTGTGACTGCACAAGTGAGTAGAGATTTGATGTGTTATGATGTTTATTTAGGTTTGGTTGAATTATGTTTCACTACAGTTGACACTAAGGGTTGCCCACCTGCTCCTGGCAGTTAAATAAAACATTTGGCAGGTTGAGTTTGCTTTCATCAGGTTGCCCGATCGGGAAAGTGCTCGTTTGAGAGGGGGATGAGACCGGGATGGTCACGGGATGTGTCTTATAGTGTCTAAACACCTGAACGTGTTCAGAGCGCTCTGTCTTCTGGTCTGAGGAATGTAAAATAAGGGCACTGTTTTATATATATATATATATATATATATATATAAACCAGTCATACCAATTGAGGTATGACAGTTTTATATCACACAGTCCTAGAAAGTTTTTTTTTTTAAGAAGGAAAAAATGTGTTAAATTTGAACGGTAATTCTAAATGTATGACAATAGTGGGCATGACCTTTGGTCAAGTAGATTAGTAGAACATGACAGATGGGCAAGTGTCTCTGAGTCCTTAGTGTCAACCCCTGCCTATGTTACTTTATAGATGACCAATGTGTTACTGTTTATGTTCAAAAATACTAATGATTCTATGTTTGATGTTATTTCCATGTAGAACCACACACATTGAGACCCCCGTAAACGGTGCATATACAAGTTAAAAACTAAAGGGACTTTCTGACTCCCATGTCTTGATTGCACCCCATATTGTTGGCTATTGTTGGCCTAAATCAATCCTTCACTACAGTAATCAATCAATCAACCAATCATTTACTTACTGGTACACTCCATTGTAGACCAGCAGCTGTGTGATGACTGTAGCCAAGAAGGCAGTGGTGATGCCAAGGCCAAAGCCACTTCTTGACCGGTCAAATGTCCACCAGAGGCCCAGTGACAGGGCCGCAAGTGTTAGCGAAAGCTGGACATTGTTGGCAAAGTCTAGTTTCTGTGGTGTAAGGCAGTTAAGATGAATATCAGAGATAATGGCACCGGCAATATATATAGGTTAATCCTCCTGCTAATATTAGTTCAATTGTGTAAACAAATTATATAACTTAAAGAAAATGTCACAAAGACAACAGGGACAATACTGTTCCTTTAGCACGCTATTCAAAGTTTAGAACGAAACGGAGAGTTAAAAAGCAGATCTACTTCACATGTGGGGTGAGAAATTAAAAGGGACTGATTCATGCGTTAACAATGGTCAAGAATGATTATTTGTCACTACTCTACTACTATACAGACACAAGCAGCAAAATGGTAGTGCGTGAGCCTGCGGTGCTCATAAACACTGTGCAACATCAACCTGACGAAGGCCCATGAGGCCAAAACATTGTCCGCTCTGTTGTCAATAAATTATTTTGGGAGCTTTTAAAACAGTGTGCGGATCTCCCCTCTCCTCTCTCAGTTCTTTTTTGCACCCGTTGCAATTTGTGGATGTGCGTGCACCTCTTGACCACAACATCAATATCATCAACAACAATAGTAATAATAAAGCTAATAAAAATAAAGATTAGATAAGAAGGCGGGACACGAGGTCCCATTAGTTTGTTTATAGCTAATAATTGACTTGGTGAAAGGATACAGCACTGGCATGGTTGATACCAACGAAGACGGCGATGCATCTCATGACACTGGCCCATTCTCTCTTGAACTTGTGGGGCTCTCCCAAATGGCTGTCGATGCAGGGGTACAGCAAGCCAATAACGGCTGAAAGAAAAAGGACAAACATCATATAACAATTTATTTTTGCAAACTTATCCTAAACTGATAGCGCTGTGGAGAATTAGTTGAAAGGACAATCATTATATCCATAATAATAAACGCTTATGAACTATCTCGCACTGCTCCTATTATGATTACCGGTAGGTTAAATGTCACATAATGTGAAAATGTACTGTGACAAAAACAAATCTCCATCTTTTATTTATACAGGTCTATAAATACCTGTACCAAAACAATGAAACATACATGTGTGGAATGAAGAAATGACAGACAATCTGAACTATCCTGACTATTTGAATCATAATATCCTCTGTGCCAAATGCAGCATGCGGTGGGGGGAGGGGCAGTTTAAGGGCTATATTATTTATTTCATAATAATAACTGACTTCCTTGTTTCCAGCCTGGCGGCACGAAAGCACCGCCCCCTCTAGCTCACCCGTTATGAGAGCAACCAATGGGCAGAGCTGCTCGCCCTCTGACGTGTGCGGCTGTTGCACGGGGAGCCAATTGAATGGCGGGGAGCTCTCTCCCAGTATGGAGAGTTAATAATAGGCTCCCAGCACTCTCCCAGGCAGGCAGGCCAGCAGCAGACAAAACACTATAGAGTATGGAGTGACCGTTTACATAATGAATAACCACAACAAACGCGAATGTTTCCAAATCCGATTCTCTATCAAGCGATCGCGAAACGACTCATGGTGGTTGTCATGTGATGTCTTTTATATGGCTGTGAATAAGTCATAACCCCCCCCCCCCCCATCGCATTCCATTGTCCAAAAAAAGGGGGAAAATCGCACTCAAACTGAAACTCAGACACTCATACAGTGGCTATAGTACACAACGTGTGATTTATTTATAGCGCCGTAATAACGCTTGTTGACGTGACAAAGGTCACATTAGCCCCTTTCGGAACCATTTTTGTAATAAAAAAGGGGTTCCAACGGGGGCTAAGAACTTAGCTCACATTAATCATAATCAATAACTCACCGGCGCCCGTCCCGCAACAAGGTGGGATCCACCAGGCGGCCGAGAACAAAGTTGTCAACACCTCCTCGGGGAACAAAGTGACGTTCCTCTGGATCTGCAGCAAGTTGAGCACCAGCGCCAGGAACACGCCGACGGTGAACAGCACCAGCCCGCGTCGGATCAGGTTGGCCGTCCGCACGTCGTGCAGCAGAGAGCCGTATGCGTTGTGGAGCACCGACGTTATTATAGACATCATCTCCTCGGCTTTGGACGCGAACCACTTCGGCCCCGACTCCGACGAATTCTCGCTATTACTAGATTCCACTCGTCTTCTTGATGGCGCACAGCAAGAGCAACTCCAGCAGTGGTTCTCGAGTCTTGTTGGCATTTGGCACAGTTTGGGAGCTGGCAAAAAGATTACAGAAACACACATGGTGTGACGCATTCCTTTGGATTTGGGGTTGTTTAACTGGCGATTGCAGACTATAGCTAATAATAAATAGGCCTAATAATAATAATAACCAAGGTCTAACTGTACAAAGGCAAACGTTATGAAGGATGTTGGGTTGTTGTTATTATATTTTTTATTATTCATAATAATAATTATTATTATTACCTTGATATCCACGTCTCCACGCACTCCTCCACTCCTGTTCATTCGCGCTTTGCTTTGGAAAATGATGAAGCCCGAGACTCCGAGAGCCTTTTCCGCTGTGTTACAACAAGTGCTGCTGTCACGTTGTTGTTTGTTCACATCATCATCGTTGAGAGAGAGAGAGAGAGAGGGGAGGTTAGGGGGAAAAAGCTGCTATTCCATTCCAGAGCGCAGACCTCATGCCAGACACGGAGCTTCCTCTGCAGAAAACAATCACAGCTGTGTCGGGTGAGAATCGTCGGCCAATGGGAGCGCGGCGGCCGATATGACGTGACGCGCCACACACCGCCCCTTGGTTTGAGGACACCGATGTCATGTCACACAGTCTCAGCGCAGCTGATGTGCTGCTCTGCTCTGCTCTGCCTACCTGGGAGGCTGGGACCCCACTAGGTAGGACCGTCACTGTATACATATGCAGTAGGTAGGTTCACACACAACAACACCTGCAGTTAATAAACAGTGTAGGTAGGTATAACTGTAGGACACAGGACTTCTTACCATAGGACCACAACAATGGAAACAAGTCCCCTGGATGTTTTTGTGTTACCCTTTTAGGCCTAAATGTCTGACTGTACCTCGTGCAGTAAAATCTCTGTCTAATAAAGAATTAAATCAATCAATCAATCGATCACGTTTTGTAAATAAGTCATGGCTTTCAAACCTTTTCACATCTGAAAATAAAATTATTTTTAAAATATCAAATCTATGAGCTCACAACGTGAGAGAGAGGGGAAGACAGAAAAAAGTGATTTTTATGCTATATTAACTAATTTCGCTGGGGGCCCCCTGGAACCTCCCCAAGGACCCCTGGTGGTTCCCGGACCATACTGATTTACAGTAGAAACAGGACACGTTATGTAAAATTATATGGTGTACCTACCTGTAGGCTATGTCTTGACCCAAATTGTCTTGACTCAAAAACAAGACGGAGAAAATAAATCCCCCGCACAAACGCAAGCGTTCCCTCTGAAACAGTATCTAAAATGATATTCCCTACAATGAGAGTCTTGATGCTTTGCACGTAAAACAAAACCAATCTATAAGACTTGGGAAAGTTATTTTCCCAGTTAAGCAAAGATTCAGTATTATAGGCTGCAGGGCTATGTATCATTTCTGAATTGCTGCAGTTTGTTGGCTGGGCTCCCTTAGGCTATATAGGCCTAGGCATGTTTTCATAATGGGGTTAGTGGCACAGCTGCAGGTAATGCAGTTGTTGCACTGCCCTGGAAGGGCCTGCGAAGTCCCTTGCGTCATGTTGTGGAGATAATGGGAATGGAAAGGTTCAATGGCCGGAAGTGTTCCAAGGACCAACAACAATGTATGGGAAAACTGTTTTGCAAGACCTTCTGTTTGTGACCCAGTGGGCTATCGCTCCACTACTATAGTGTGATAAGAGTTTTCTATGCCGAACGAGTCAATGACAAAAAAAACATGCAGTAAAAAACATATGTGAACCTCTAGATTCCTGCAGTGCAACTCTGCACGTACACATAATACTTTATTAGTCAGAAATGTAAACAGCAAAAGGAAGGTACAGTCAAGGCTAAAATGATAACACAAAAAGTCCTGGGGAATGGTTTCCAGTGTGGTGAGTGGTGAGTGGTCCTATCACTCCTATGTATTCAATTCATCAACATAGTATGAAAAAATCATACCTGTGTGAATTGAGCGATGCAACTATACATTTATTGTTATAGTTAATTATACTGTACAGTACTGTGCTCTGTACTGTATTGTAGTGTACTGTGCGGGGGTCCCAAGTGGTCCCCAGAACATACAGAAATTACAGAGTTACCAGGTGGGGGTCCCCGGGGGGCCGTGTGGGGGTCTAGGGCTCGTTCTGTAGTATACTCTGTGCCACTTTACTCTGTGCTGTACTCTACTGGCCACTTTAGGTGTTGCAGCTTTCCGTGCTCAGACATACATACATACAGACATACATACATACATACATACATACATACATACATACATACATACATACATACATACATAATATACATATACATACATACATACATTGTACGTAATGGAGCTCAAAACCACTAATAGCCTACTTATGATAAACAAAACAGGCTTGTTTTGTAAGAAGCCAGTGATACAGTGTCAGGGTATTCCACATTTTGGTGGCAGAGCAGAGAGCAGAGCTGTGGGTGTCACTCACTTTGGAGAAGTAGTAGTTAGTCAGGTATGAGGGAGAGTATTGAGGGCACTGCCCCTTTGGTCTAAAATACAATTTTTAATTGCTTAACCCTGTCTTCTACCCTGAGCCATCCCAGACTAGCAAAGTTTGTTGGAATTAGGTCGGTCCGAGTACTGGCTATGTGAAATGACATGCTATAAAAGATGGGGTAGAACCATGATCAGGAGCTAATATGCCAGACTAAACCCAGAGGAACAAGTGCGACTCTACTTCAGTATGGTTCATCGGCTGCTTGCAGCTATCCTTTTTCGACTCTTGTACTTTTCCTTTTGGATTCATCGTTGTACTTTACTTTTGAACTCATTCTCTTGTAATATCTCTTTTACTTTTTGACTTATCCTTTTTTTTGTATTATCTTCAAATAAACCTTTTCGATTAGACCTAATTGTTTTTGCCTCAACTGGAATATTGATTTTCATCAATAGATCTTGTTGGTAACGTAACTACACTGTTGCTGATGTTAAGTACATTCTGGTGTAGGAGCACCCATCTAGAGATTTCTGCAGGGTTGGCTTCAGGGTGCAGCATTCAAAGCCATATAGAAGAACAGACTACCAATGCATAGAAGAAGCTGTGTTTGATTTGGAGTTCTGGAGCACGCACGCACGCACGCACGCACGCACGCACGCACGCACGCACGCACGCACGCACGCACGCACGCACGCACGCACGCACGCACGCACACACATCTCACCTGAGATTTTCTAAATTATACAGCTATATAACTCACAATGGGATATTCAGACACAGACATCTCTCAGGAAAACTCACCTATGCCAAACTGGATGAATATGAAATGGAGTCCCCCTCAGCTCCCCCTCCCCCCCACCCCCCCAATAAACAAATACCAAACCAAAACATAATGAATTAATTCATTATTTAATTCATCATAACTCAGCCTGTCTAATATACAAAAAAAAGAAGATGACTACTGGATTTACTCAATATCAGCTGCAGGCACTTTGCATAAAGTAATATGAAGGGTGAATCACCCCTTTCATGCTTACAAAATGTAGTGATGCTTCATGTTCTGAAGCAAATTAGGACGACAAAAAGACAGCATATTAATCAGATAGCATTCTTTTCAATTATGTTGAATTAAAATCATTTTTTAAAAGTAATTATTTCGGCTGCCAATGTCTCAGGGTATTTCTCTCATTGTATATTGTCTGTATTTGAGGCATTTATTGTGTGGAGCAGAAATCACCGGCGTGTGACAGTGTGATCTGGGGATTGAATCTTGGTTGCTGGCCAAGGTTCAGACCCAAAGACCTACTGTAACTGGGTTACTGAATTTATACATGTTTTCCAATGGTTTATTTTTTATAACAAAACCCTAATTACTGTATAGGATTAATAGATAAATACAGCTGGCAATTTTAATCATGTCAATGTTTTTTTTGTTTTCTCCTACTGGGAGTCATTTAGTGCAGAAGCTAAGTTTGACTGATTTAATACTTTATTAACAGTTTGCAGATTGTACAGATCATACGGTTTATAAAGATTGTTGAAAGGTCAACACAAATAGCCCTGGGGGTTTGTTTCCATTGTGGTCCTGTGTATTGATCATTAAGAGTCATTAGTCATTTATAGAACACCACACATCAAAACATGGACGTCAGGGAGAGTGCATGAGCCCAGCCTGATAAATACACAGTGACGGTGACTAAAGTCCCTAATGAAGTTACACCATTGGTCGGCTATAGGCTACCAACCTCCATACAGGGGGGGAATGAAAACACCTGTTCCAAACTGCATGGAAGAATAGTCCGACACACACACGCACACGCACACGTCACACACACACGTCACACACACACACACACACACGCACACGCACACGCACACACACACACACACACACACACACACACACACACACACACACACACACACACACACACACACACACACACACACACACACACACACACACACACACACACAAACACGCACACGCACACGCACACGCACACACACACACACACACACACACACACACACACACACACACACACACACACACACACACACACACACACACACACACACACACACACACACACACACACACACACCCTGTGATCCCTGACCTGTCTCTCCTCTGCAGAGCTGTCAATCCTGTTGATTGGAAGGGGCCAAGTACAGTAGAGGAGGTGGGGTGTTTGTTCCTTTTATCTTGCATATTTATTGCATGTGTTTGGCGTCTGAAATATTGATTGAATTGTATTTATTGAAAATAAGTTTGTAGATCAGCTCAGGGGCCTTGGTTTGCCTGTTGTTTGAGGATATGTTCAGTTTGACTTGACTTTGGGGCTAGCAGGGGAGAGCTGCCAGGGCCTCATGGAACTTGATGGAAGGCATAGCCTAGCAGTATATTCTTAAGTTCCTGTTTGTTGTGTGCAGCTTCAAGTATTAATTTATGTTTCCTATTTTTGGAACGTCGTTTTGGCCAGTGTTCATTTATTTTGTTGCCGGCTTGCACTGTCTAATGAACTTTTGGAGGTAAATAAAATATACCCCAAAATGTACTGGTGGACCTTTCTGGAGACTCCGGCCATCGGCCTGCCTTTTATGGTGGTTTTGAAGAAGGGTATGGAGTCACACTTGTTTTATGACTGGCAGAGCATTCACATTTTGTGGCAATTTTGAACAAATGCATAATATGACACGCCATAGACAATCTATGATTCTATGCCATAGATTGTTTATCACCTTCTTTTCATATCACTCTGTTTGTCACACTTGTTGAGCATGTACGTCAATTGTCATTGTATTGATATGATTCTGTGCCATTTACAGGGAATGTGCACCACCATCCTGGCTCGTCCAAAATACTCTGGGGTATGACTTAACTGACCTATGAATAGCAAATGGATCACCAATTAAGTCATCAGATTGGGTGAGTTATCAGCTGACTCAATGAGTGTAACACCACCAGATATCTTGCCAAGCATTGCGCCACTTTGTACATGGACTAAAGGATAAACTCTGTATCTTCATACAAAATGTAAGATCAATTATTTAAGTACTTTAATTTCACTGTTATAAAATACTATAGTCTAGCTGAGATTGTTAATTCACACCCAATGTATAGGGAACATTATAACTATAAAACCATAAACAAACATATTGTAGGTTTCAGACCAACAATTCAAACAGGTTAACTTAAAATTTGCTTTAATTTGAAATATAAACCAATTTCGTGTAGTGATAACCAATTGGTCAAATAAAAAAGCCTGTCAACCATGAAAGTATATTTGAGAATTTAAAAGTAAACATTTATTCCCACTTCAATAGTGTTGTTCAGTTGCATGCCAAAATATTGAATGAATACAGTGCAACATACAGGATATGGCACAAACTCAGAAATTGAGTTCCGGTTCCTAAGCAATCAAAATAGTTATTTTTCATCTCCACCCATGTCATACCTCCATTAAAGGTTACCTAAAGCTATAATACTGTAGACATAATACTGTAGAGCCTCATTCATGGGCATGGCCACTTTATATGCATGCGGTTGGAGCAGGCCCATAACTTACACTCAGACACATATCGTTTCTGTTGGGCAGAAACCTCCTATCTCCATATTTCTTTTTTTTAATGAATGCCCTACCTAGTCACCCTCCAGCACTACACTACATTGTCACAAAAGTGTGTTGGGTATTATAGGGTTTGTTTGGTATTATGGTATTTAGGGTATTATGTTTGTGTTATGTAATATAGAAAATGTATAAAAGCTATGCATAAATCATTTACCAAGAGCTTAGAGCTTGTGTGACCAAATAATAACTAAATTGGATCCATTGGAACACAGATTATCTTTTACTTCTCGTGAAAAGTAACAGTGTGGACACACAAGGTTTCCACTCGATAGTGATGATGAATGTTCCCCTTGCTGCGGCCCGTAGAAAATGGCATCGGTCAGACTCACTTTATCCTCATTGCAGTGTACCATGTGGTTGACATAGATAAACTGCTTGGGCTTCACACAGTTTCACAAAAGTGCAAAGGAGGCCATGCCACACAGAGAAGCACGGCTACAGGGACCTCCCCCGGTTCTCCAAACTACCACCCCATCATAGTTCTTTAACAATGCTATTCTTCCCTATCTCGGGATGAATGAGAGAGATTAATGCTCAAGCCTCGACTGAGAATGTGAATCTGGTGAGCCCTCGTGCCTGAGAAGAATTGCCCACAGCTGTGTGCCTGACTGTTTCTGAGGGGGTGTGCGTTCATGTACTCCATGTGGATGTGTGTGTTATTGATAGATGTATAGTACAGTAGGTAGACAGGAAACGGGGAGAGAAATGGGGGGAAGACACACAGTAAAGTTTGTCGGGATCGGTACTCAAACCTACGACACACTGTCTTGCTGGATTACCAGCTAAAGTGCCTGGACCGCTATGCCGGCCCAGGCCCATGTGTGTGTTTTTTTGGTTGATTGATTGAATACTTTATTAGACAGAAATGTAAACCGCATGAGGTACAGTCAGACATTTAGGCTAAAAAGATAATGCAAAAACAGTCCTGGGGACTTGCTTCCATTGTGGTGTATTCAATTCAATACCATAAAAATAACACAAAAATACATATCATCAACAGTTCAACACATGAGAAAAACAATGTCAGCAGTCAATGCCACCTCCTTTCTATGGGGAAATGAGATTACGTCCCCTTGTGGTCTCCTGATAGATGATTTTTCATGCCTGTTTTGAAAGAAGCCAATGAATAATCCACAAAGGAATTTTGGAAGGATTTTGGTGGCAGATCAGTAGAATGAGATGTTCGTTCTATAGATGGGTGGTACCAGATCAGATCGTTCCCTCCCTCTAGAATTGTAAGTACTTAGTCAGGTATGAGGGAGGGTATTGAAGGCACTTTGACTACCATATATTAAATACCAATACCATTTTTAATTGCTTAGCCCTATCTTCTACTCTGAGTCATCCCAGAATAGTATATCAGTTTGTTTATTTATGGCTGTTTTGACTTTTTAGGAATTTAGGGCATTCCACATTTTGGTGGCATAGCAGTAGATTAATTCAACCCCATGTTTGTGCAGAATCTGGAAAGTCCTCACTGTCAGGTGAAAAGAAGCGGGCAGTGACTCCATTTGTATGAGGGGAGGCATGTGGACAACAGTGGGTGTTAGCAGCAACAGGGTCCACAGTAATAGACAGTATCTAGTACGGGCGAATTGGCAAAAAATGTGGGAATGAGAGCTAAATAAAATGTAACTGAACCATACCCATACAAACTATACACACTACAACGAATTATGTTGATACAAATATGTTATTATATATTCTTAATCCCAAAGAAGGGAAAGGAGAGAGAAATAAGAGACATAAAGACGAAGAAATTAGAGCGCTTCTGATACACTTAATGTTCTCACGCATAATACAGAGGCTAAAACCAGAGAGTTTTATGCCTGCTAATGTGGACCATAATACCCATGAAAATGATCTGACATAACACAGCAAATGGCTCCTAGTAAGAGGCAGTGTAGGGTAGGCGCTGGTTACTGACGACGTCTCTGCTTCGTCAGAAGATAAAGCAGGATTGACACAACACTTTAAATTAACACCAGATCAGCATGTCATGTAGATTATAGCTGGGAGGGAACGCAATGTATCTACAAGGAAAAAGGCTGTGGCTGCAGATAGTAAATTGATCTATCAAACTGGAGCTTGACAATTGTTCTCCACATCCTGACGATCCTGTATGAAATGATAAAGGGGAAACACCCTAATCTGTCCTTGGACAGATAAATTAAGGGAAATGGTGGAGTGTGCTGCCCTCCCCCTCCCTTGTTATGTCAAGTTATGAGGATAGACTAGATATCCAAATCCATCCTCACAGATTTAGACACACAAAAAAAAAGTATCAAAAATTCAAAATAATAGAATTTTCTCTTCTGAAGTTAATTGGACTGCCCTACATTACTGAATACAGTAGGAATTAGTTTAACAGCACATAATCACTGGCGAACCACTGAAATTATGGCATATATTCTATTTCATACCAAGGGTCTGAATCATTCCACAGCCTCTTGCTTAACCTTTCTTCACGGTTATTATATTATTATTTCACGGTGGTAAATAATCTACTGATGCACAAAATTGGACACATCATCAGTGTTGTTATTATTATTATTGGATTATTATTGGATGTTTCGGGTCTCTTCCAGGCGACCATGATCAAGGCTGTTCAGCAGACCCTGGCCTGTGTCCAAGTGGCATGCTACAGCCCCCACTGTCTCTGAAGCCCCAAGAGACAGCTGATGAGATGTTGGCGACGCTAGTAGGCTCAAGTGTGCTGCCTCCGGGCCTCTCTCCTCCTTCGTCTAACCGGAAGTCACATTGTCGTTGCCCCTGAACAGCACACATCTCAGCCTTGGTGGAACTCGAGGGTGATTTTAAACCCTCCTTGCAGGTTTTACCGCAGTCTGTAGCCTTTGGAGTTCCTCCTCAACGGAATAAGTGGTTGGGCTGCCAACCCTCTCAGGCTCGCCACCCCAGGTCGACGTCTCTTCGGCTGTCCTGTCTCTGCAGAATCAGATATGATTCTGCAGAGACCCAGTCTGTTCCTGGTTGTCACTGGTATTCCAACTCACACAAACATCTACTTATGCACAAACTCAGACACATCAGTGTTGTTATCTGGAATCATTGTATAATATACTGCAGTGGATATCCTGAACCTCCTTTTTTTCTTCTTTTTTTACTGTATCACTGCCATAAAAGACAATAGCAGATTCCGGGGTATAAAGAGGGTATCCCCTGAACAAAAGGCGCCATAAAGGCCCTGACTCCACAGCTTTAGGATATGGCAACAGGACACAATGTCCTGATCTCTTTGTTCTTCATCAGGGTTAGGCTCCAAAAATGCCACATATACAGGCCAACATACTGTAGCAGCTCACTTTGACTCACAGCTACATCATAGACCCATTCCTCTGCAATGGGCTTGTCTCAGCCATGCAGAATTCTGCACACAATCTGTTCTTGTATTTAGTTTGTGTATACATCATGTAAGCGAAGGAAAAGCTATTTTATTGTCATTCCAACCAGATCTCATTATTAACAGTGCATGACGGAACCGTAATTGAAAGGGACAGTTTTATGTTCTGTAAGATTGTGTTCTGCGGGGTCAACATGTCTGGTTAAAGAAGGGGTAATATAATATATATATAAATAGGATATTATGCAGACGGGACAGGTGACAAATCAAAGGAAAAAACAAGTGCTTTAGTAAGGTGACGGGGCACCACGAGCCACCATATTAGCTTCAATGCACTATTTATGGCATAGATTGTAGTGTCTGGAAGTCTAGCCTAATGGAGGGACTAACAAAAGGTATTCCCTCATTTGATGATGATGAGAAATCGCTTTGGAGAGTGCTTTTTAGCGTGTCAGTATAGTCAGTACAAAATGTCCCACATGTGTTCAGTTGGGTTAAGATCTGGTAAAATGCATGCATTTTCATACTCTCATACAAGTACTCCGAGTATATTAAAGCAGAAAAACTGTTGTTAATATTTAATATCATATTTTCTATGTCCCTCAAACTTTTCTAAATTTCTAATGGTTTGAGCCTGAATCACCACTCTGATATAACCAGACCTTGTCATTTCTTTCTGGACTTTGAAAGGTGGGGGTGCTGATATGCAGATCATTTAATATTTGAGTCATTATAATACTGATGCTAGATAAATCCAGGCTTGTTTCCATTCCATGCCAGCTTGGAAAATCAACAATGGTGGACATTGTAAACAAAGTGGAAATGCAAATTTGGAACTGAAGACTGAAGGAGGAATTATACAAAGTAGGGTGACATTGATGACCATGATCATGATGAGGACAAAATCAGTTGAGCTGTTCCTGAGAGCAATTTCCATTAAAGCACCCATATGATATGAAAGTTGAATTTTATATTATATGTCCTTTAAAGTAATTCATCCCTTATTCACCCTCAGTTCCTTAGTTTAATTTGACATGACTCTAAATCTATACATAGAGCACAGAGTGATATTTCCATGGCTACACAATGGGTTCATTGAAGTGCAGTACGACAGCATGGCATACAGTAACCCATGATCAGTGCATCATCGACAGCCAATGAACACGCTCCTTTACAGCTGCTGTCTGCTCAAGTGTCAACCCTGACCAATCACAGTGTGTGTGTGTGTGTGACTGACTGTGCGTGTGCACACCTGCAGGAAAGAGTGTTTTGACTGAACAAGCTGACAAGAAAATGTGTTACACAATGGGACAGTGTCAAGAATAGAGTAAAGCAGATGGCTTGATTGAGTTGCATGGTTTCTTACTTGGTTGCTTAGTTTGAATGGAAACTTGAATCTCTTATATAAGACATGAATACAACATAAAGCTCACACTGGCAGTTCTGTCCCTAAATGTACCTGATTGTCCACTTATATAAGCACAAGAATAACTTTGTATGCTTAATACTCATATCACCTCGAATCAACAATCACTGCCACTACTTAACAACCACTTAAAAACTATATTCTGGTCTATGGGGAATAGCAGTGGGCGTGGTTTTCTGGTTCCACTGAAAGATTAGCCATTCATTTTTCCCATAGAGATTTATACAATTATTTATATCAATTATTTTAAAGGTATATTCAGTGATTTCACTTAATTCAAATATCACTTATTTTTTTGTTTTGTTGTGATAATCCTCCCTACTATAGAGTGTGCTGACCATATAAGGAGTTCCTCCCTGTCCCCAGTTAACCCCTGGGGGTCAAAAAACCTTAGGTTTCGTTTTTGACTCTCTATCCTGATTGGATGAAAGGCTGGGTCCCACAGCCAAAAACGAAACCTAAGGTTTTTTGAGTGAAATCACTGAATATACCTTTAAGCCTAGAATCAAGCCATCCAGGATCCTGGTGAATCATGACCATAAAACCTTTGATTCTGTGAAAAAATGAAAACAGCAAAGGGTATTTATTTATTAAACAGTATTATTATCACAGAATCAAAGGTTTTATGGTTTAACTCGACAAGCTTATTGTTTTGCCTATATGTTCACCTTTTAATTATTTTTTTGCTGAACGTTCACCTGATATGACATGCACAGAATTGGGACTCACGTGGTTAGAGACATGCAACATAATGCCACGGTTACCTCAGGCAACCCATGTCCTTGTCTCTCTGAATATACTGTAGATTAATGTTCAACGCTGTGGATTCATTTCAAGGGCAGTGGCCAAATACCCAGTGTTGCCAAACAGGTTTACAAAGGAGTTTATTCAAGGTGATTAAGCAGCCGATTCAGGATGTTGACCTGCAGCAGGTGTGCAGGACTGCAGGTGTGAGTGTCTATCAGGACACAGAGACTTGATGAGACTTGCTTTGGCAGGTGTATTAGGTGTGCATTTCTCTTTAAAACCATTTATTGCACAAATTGCAACACATTGTGAGCTTGTAGATCTGCTTGTTAAACGCAAGTATACTAGAATAGAATCATACACATGAACATACTATGAGTATATTACTGTATATTAAGTCTGTGTATCCCCCCCCCCCCCCCCCAAGGCATTACATTTTTGTTTGATTCCACAGATACATATTGTTAAAATAGCAGATCTGTCTCACAACGCCACATAGGGACATAGGCCGTACTGCCTTATTTAAGGCGATCACCATCACCATCATTGTGTCAGAGAGGGTAGAGCGTCACAGTTCTTGCTCTAATCTTCTTTTTGTACAATGTACATATTATTTGTACATGACCCACAATGACCCTCTCACTGCAGAAATAGCTGAAGGTGTGGCTTAGATAAGTTGTAGCATGTTTTAAGAGAGATAAAGGCCCATAGGAAAACGACAGGATTGCGACAGGTAATATAAACAAAATTTATCTCCATAATTATACTGTACATTTACAAAACAATTAATTCAATTCAATAAGTATCAAAGAATTATCATAAACATAATGGTTTGCTCTGCATGGGTTGTCAAAATACTGTACACAGGATATAATACCAATTGAACATTCACCAGTAAGTAATAACAAAGATGTGTATGTACAACAAAGGCTAGGGGTTGAAACATAAATAGTCTAACATTTAAAAAAATTAAAATAAATGGACAATAGTATGACTGTATGCAGAATGGCTTTGTTTGTGTATCTGTATAGGACATAAACTATGTTTTGTTCAAAACCATCTATTTAATTGTTGCATTATATCGTTATTAACCAGAAGTTACAATTGAAATGTAGGAATTTGCAGACACTCAGATACAGAGTGACTTACAAAGTCAGATATATGTTCCCTTATGTGCCCTGTGCAACAAAGTACTCTATCTAAATAAGTTGAACCTGCTTGTCCTGTCCACTTATAAAATATGAACCCATTGTATGCTTAATACTCGTCTGCCCACCTCTATTCTGATATGACTTCACCTCTCAGGCAACCCGGTCTGACTATAGATTAATATTTGATGTTGTGGACTTGGGAAATTGTAACTAAAAGGGTTAAACAGTATCTTTAAACTCAGTGTTTTCTCTTGTCAAATTACTCACATGACCTGTGTGTGTGTGTGTGTGTGTGTGTGTGTGTGTGTGTGTGTGTGTGTGTGTGTGTGTGTGTGTGTAAATCCGCGACCGCAAGAGCCACCATTCTAGGAATGAAGCGATCAGAAAGTGCACAACACTGGACCAGTCTGAGGCTGCAGGGAAAACTGTCTCTCCTTCCCTTTGCAAACCACTCATTATCACACTCTATACTGTCAAATAACACCATAGGTGAGGACATTCTCATTTTCACTATTAAAGCCCGTTTACAGGTGTTGCCGACCAAGTTCAACTTGGCAACCTGGTACCCATCAGCACACGACCCACACTGCATCCTACATCCAGTACCACATGACAAAGAAACAGTCGCACACATATTAAATGGTTGCAGCCACTATAAAGGACTGTACATTGCCAGACATGACCGTCTGGTGGACCTGGTCTCAGACAAGATCAGAGGAGTACAGGACAGGACAACAAGAATGTATAAACACAGCACTGTAAAAATAGACTGGTTTGATCACAATGACACGCATGCCAATTCACTACAAAATATTCCAAATACCCCAGATATTGTGTTCATCAATGAAATTAGAAAAACTGTTACTATATTTGAAATAGGCTGCCCATTTGATTTGTATATGGACACTTGTTTTACATCCAAACTTATGAAATATCAGCTTCTGGTGGAACGTATTATGGCCTTGGGATATAACTGTCAACTTATTGTCCTTGTATTTGGAAGTCTGGGCCATGTCCATAAACTTGTGCTCAGGGGTCTGCAATTGGGTGGATTGTTAAAAACAAATGCAAAAAAGCTGGCTAAATACTGTTCTGTCTCAGCTACTATGGGCAGTCTGTCTGTCTGGAGAAGGCGTTGTTTCATTTATCCCTATAGGTGGCTTAAAAAAAAAAAAAAAAAAAAAAAACATCCCGTCTAGTAGTGTCAAGTAATAGTATGTAAACAATGTGCTATTATATATATATATATATATATATATATATATATTTCTTCTTTTCCCTCTGTGTGTTAAGCATGCAGCAGCTATATCTGGTTGGACCATATAATGTAACCTAAGTCTGATCAGTGTTTGGGTCTATTGTATTACGCCTCTTGTGCAGATCCAAATAAAATAATTCAAATGTGTGTTTATTACTTTCTTTTTTCTTTTTCTTTTTTTGTATCCTTGCTGCTGGTTGCAGTAGAGCATTGTGTACCAAACAACCCATGGCACAAGCCATAACAAAGAGCAGTACACCTCTAGTGGCTGAATCAGGGAAATAAAATGATGCATCCTTAAAATACAGTAATTGTACAGCAGATGGCAGTCATGTTGCAGTAAATGATGGGGCAAGCAATTGCTGAATGATCACGAGAGCATCTTTCTTTCTTTCTTTCTTTCTTTCTTTTCTTTGTCTCATTACTCTCATAGCCCTGATTTGATCATTGAATGATTATTTTTGTTCATTTATATTGATGTTTATTTAAAATATTACTATGGGGCATCTTAGAGTGACTGGTAACATTAGCATTCATTAATGGGAAGTTTTCCCAAATGGAAGGCACATGTTATTCCAACCATGCAGTTACCTGCCCCTCCATCAAGCACAATGACTAGAGAGAGAGAGAGAGAGAGGGGCAATATAAAAACGGAAGCATGGACACCCTCACCCCCCACAACCGCCACATTAAATAAACCCTGCCTAGATAACACAACCATGTTATGAATAAATGTTTACATTACATTGTTATTCGCATAGAGACAATGCTCCAAGTCTATTACTTGCATAATATTGTGGTGAATCAGGGTTTTCATTAACGACAATGCAGTAGTCTAGCAGCAAGTCCTCAAAATAGGCCCAACCCGAGTTAGAACAAAACACAACTGTGTTTTTTCATATTCTGTTAGGTCTAAAAACAAAACCAAACTAAAAAGTCTGTAACTTGACACATGCTCACACAGTGTGTATGTATTAACAGCAGGTTTTGTAGTTTAAGGGCTGGAATGCCTGTGCATTTATGACACACCTTTTTGATATTTGTATTTCATGTCTTTGGTTTATTCTGTTTTCTTTTTTTATTCCGGCCCGAGTTTTGATCGTTAGGCAGATTTCTTTTACAAAAATGTTTTGATTTTTATTATCGTGAGAAGTGAGAACGATTGCCTCCTTTTTCGCATTGCAACTTTTCAGGACTAGAAAGCCTGCCGTTTCTATTAGCTTGGATTCCCCATTGATGATGTCACTGGTGGACAGGTTTGTGAACTGCCCACAGCCCTCCAATGAGACACAGACTGAGTAGGAAGAAATGGTGCCATTTTATCATGATTATTTGTGAGGACCTATTATATGAAGATAGATTGAAAAGTGGTGAAGTGGTCCTTTAAGACTGTGTCTTTGTTTCTGATTAATTGAAAATGGAGGACCCTGATTTAAACAAGTCTTAGTGCCTTTTATGATTTCATCCTCATAGCAGTTTTTGTATTGACCTGAGCTTTTGTTTCAAATGTACACATTCTACATACTGTGAATAACAGCGTTTGAGTCTGCATGGACCCTATTCCACTGTTAGGAATGGGAGGTCCATTCCTGACAGTTTTTATTTGTCTTTTTTATCAAGAAAGATACTCAGCTGTCTAGTTCGGTCTAGTGGGATGCTGTTGGTGATAGGCTGACAGAGTGATAGCCTACTACTTTCGGATCCGCAATATGCAACAAAAAAACGCACCAGTGTGCTAACACCTTACGCCTGTATTAGCTTTTAAATAAAACTCTCATTCTATTAAAGAAGTCGTAAGAGAAGTTGTTCATTCTTCAATGGACTTTTGGGTTAAATTTCTCTCCATGGACCATTTATAGTGGGTGTGTTTGCAGGGCTGAATCTGTTAATGAGGTGAGGTGCTTGTATATTCATAGACAGATATATTCATAGTTTCACAGTTGCAGCCGGCCTGGGGGTATTCCCGTTCCAGGGTTATTTAGGCATATTATGCTTTGGGAAAGTTAAGTCTTTGACAAAACTATCAAATGTATAGCAAGAACACTGAGTCGTAGCTTATTCTCAGGTCGTGACAACAGGACAGAGGGGAAAAATATATTCAAATTTCAAAGTATCATCACAATAATTGTATTTAGATATTCACCAATATGGACATTTGAAATCTTTCACTTTTAGTCAGACACAACTTCTCAGCTGTAATTTACTTTTCAAATATTCATGTGACACATTCATGCTGAATCAGAAACATGCTTTGCAAGTAACAGGGGGTCTGCGACTGCCAAGGGCACATTGTAGGGAGGCCGTCAAGTTATTGTTTGATTATAGTAACGTTTGTTTTCTGTCTGAAAACATCAAAAAAAAAATTATGAGATGGTAATCATGGTAGGGAAGTTGAGAGGGATGACGTAAGAGCACTTAGCGGTAGTTGAGACCCTGTAAAACAAGGCCACCTTGACCTCTGTACTTTTTGTTATCCTTCTGATGAATCTGGATCACGGCGCTCTGTGCATACAGGAGTCAGGACAACGGTGAGGCGACCCCCTCAATGAATCAGGCAGAGGAGCTTTCTTTCAGTCCAATGTTGTATCGCAGTTTTATTGATACAGACACACTCAGCTTACAAGGCCACGTAGGAACAACGGCCCACGAGAGAAATGGAGACACACAAGTTGAAAGCCCTTTCGAATCAACTTACAACACGGTGTGAACACAAAACATTGGTCTCAAACAGGTACATTATATTAGGTTCAGAGTAGGCTACCTCCTCTCTATGTCAGCCAATCAGATCGTTGCTTTTCACCGGATCTGCCAGTGAAAAGTAGGCAGGACAAATTGCATGCAGCTTCATGTGCATGACCTGCTAATTATACATCTAGTTAAATATCTATACTATATATGAAGTATTACAGAACCTTATTTAACACCTGTAACTATAAGAATGAAATGTCAGAGGGATACATTTTAACTGTTCCTGAGTCACAGTAAACTTTACCAATTAAAAGATAAACCACATGTTAACCGAATCTTACTTTTAAGACTAACTCGAAAAGGCTATATACTTACAAATAATGAGTAGCCCAGTAATGTCCTACATTCAAATAACTTTATAGTTCAATCTTAAACAAACGGAATATGAAACTGAGTAATGAAATAGGCAGAAGGTATTATCAACGGTTTAACTGATTAAACACAATTACAGTCTATGTTAAAGGGAGTGAAGCGGAATCTCCCAGGACACACCCTCACAGCTGTTTGTTAGTTCGGTGGAGACTATTATTGCCTGTGAGAGATAAGACTGTCTTCACCCCCCTGGGGTGTGGAGAGCAATTTCACAGAGCCCCTGTGTTGACAGGAACTCGTTGTAAATACTGTACTATGACTGTGTAAACCTGAAATAGCCTTAACAAATTGGGGTGGTTAAAGGGGTCACCAGATGGCTTCCCTGGATGGTGACAGTGAGATCTGTCCCAGAGCTAGTTCTCGGAAACGTATAACCTATACCAGATTTATGACAATGTGGCTATCAAAATATACATCATCCACCACAGGACCTGCTGAGTCCGCAGGGAGTTTCGATGTAAGTGGGAATTTACGTTTGGCATTTTTTGCCATGTTCGAGCGTATGGCCGACGTGCGTAATTGGCCTGATTCTGCACGCACATTGTTGTTGCAGTGCGTTTTGACTGGCAGGGCGCAGGAGGTTTATTCGGCGATGAGCGTGGCTGACAGCCAGAATTATACTCTTGTCAAGGCAACCGTGCTGAAGTCGTTTGAGCTCGTCCCCGAGGCATATCGCCAGCGGTTTAGGTTCAGGAAGAAACATGAGAAACAGAGTCATCTAGAATTCGCACGTGACCTGACTACCAGTTTTACGCGCTGGTATAATGCCTCGGAAGTAACCGATTTCGACGAGCTATGTGATCTAATGATCTTGGAGCAGTTCAAAAACTCCGTTCCACCTCGAGTGGCGACATATATCAACGAGCAGCGCGGCACGCAACCGACGCAGCGGCGCTCGCTGATGATTTTGTCTTGACGCACCGTGGAGAGTTTAAAGCGGGCGGTGGCAACACTGCTAGTGAGTCTCGGCCGATCTGATAAACCTTTTCCTGCTGAAGCTAAAAGTAATTCTAATGGCAGTGGTAATTTGCGTGAGCCAGACAAGGTGTGCAATTACTGTCATAAACGGGGCCATTGGAAGTCTGAATGTTTTAAGTTGAATGGAAACCCCAGGACTCATAATTTTGCAGGACATTCGCAACCAAAAGGGGCTGGCGCAGCCGCTCCACGTCCGGTGTCCACTTGTGCTACACCAAATTGCGGCCCAAATAGGGACACCTCACACGTCAGTTGCAGCACTGGAGTCTTACCGCCCGTTTATCATGAAAGGCTCTGTGGCTTTGCTGCAAAATGGAGAAGAAGTGCCAGTAACTATTGTGAGGGACACAGGTGCTTTTGGCAACCGTTCCTCCACCGGCAGTGGTGACATCTGTTCCTTTGCTAACTGGGGGGATGGATACAAGTGAACGTGACTTTCCGGAGGTTTTCTCAGCATGTGCGGTGACACGTGCAATGCCTAAGTTAAAGGGGAACTCTGAGTCAAAAGAATCAGTTAAGTGTAAAGTGTCTGACAAATTTGCAATACCTCTGGCTGATTTTCCATTGTCCATAACACGTTCAGATCTGGTGGCAGAGCAGCAGGCGGACCCATCTCTGAAGGGGCTGGTGCCGCTAATACGACCAGAGGACGAGATTCTTGACAGTGCTTGTGGGTATTTTCTTCAGAATTCCTTGTTGGTGAGAAAATGGCTGCCACATAATGGAAGGTTTGTGGGTGAACCTGTGTTTCAAATTGTGTTGCCAGAGAAACTCCGCCAGTCAGTGTTAAAGGTAGCACATAATGAATCTGGACATGCTGGTGTGAGAAAGACTTATGACAGGCTACTTAGGCATTTATTTTGGCCTCGTATGAAGAGAGAGGTGGCAGCTTTCATTAAAACGTGTCATACATGCCAGTTAACTGACAAGCCTAATCAGAAGTTGAAACCAGCTCCATTGTACCCCATTCCGGCCATAAGCCAGCCTTTTGAACATCTAATCATAGACTGTGTTGGTCCTCTACCGCCCTCAAGGTCGGGGGCAGTTTATTTGTTAACGGTAATGTGCCAGGCAACTCGCTATCCTGCTGCTTATCCTCTCCGCACCATTACAACTCGCTCAGTTGTACGTGCTCTGTCTCAGTTCATCTCTATCTTCGGCGTTCCTCAGGTCATTCAGTCTGACAAAGGTAGTAACTTCTGTTCGCATATGTTTTCTCAGGTCCTGAAACAGTTGCGTGTGCGCCACAATCAGAGCTCTCATTGATATTGGTCAAGGTCATTGAGCGGCGCGCTATAGTGCGTGATTCTTCATCATTGTTGAGGATTTGAAAAAGGTGAAAATCAAGGAAAAGGCTATATAGTCTATCGTTTTTTACGATTTCGGAGGATTTGAAAATCGCGGAAAAGCGAGAGGCTATAGTCTCTCGCTTTTCCGCGATTTTCAAGTATGCCTAAGTAGGCTAGAATGGGATTGCTAGGTGTAAGTATGTAGGACTAGTAGCATGCCAAAGTTTGTGCTATTGCCATAGAATGCATTGGGCGTTTAAGTTAAATAACTCAGAAACTATAAAACATTTCAAAGTAAAAAGTTCCAGCATGTGTCTCCACAGTAAGCTGAATAATAAAAAGTGTGAATGGAGTTTCTAGGTGAAAGTGATTTTTTGACGTGCCACAATCTGCCATTGAGCCCCATTATAAAAGTCTCACATTTGAAAGCACTATATTTCTAAAACTATGACACCTTTCAAAGATTCCTTTTCAGGCAAACATGTCCACCGTAAGATGAACCTAAGTAGGCTATAATGTGGTTGCTAGGTGTAAGTATGTAGGACTAGTAGCATGCCAAAGTTTGTGCTATTGCCATAGAGAATGCATTGGGCGTTTAAGTTAAATAACTCAGAAACTATAAAACATTTCAAAGTAAAAGTTCCAGCATGTGTCTCCACAGTAAGCTGAATAATAAAAAGTGTGAATGGAGTTTCTAGGTGAAAGTGATTTTTGATGTGCCAATGTCTGCCATTGAGCCCCATTGTAAATTTGAAAGCACTATATTTCTAAAACTATGACACATTTCAAATATTCCTTTTCAGGCAAATGTCCACCGTAAGATGAACCTAAATAGGCTAGAATGGGGTTGCTAGGTGTAAGAATGTAGGCTTCTATGTTGTTAGCAAAACATCATCATGGGTGTTGCGGAGGATGAGAAACATTAGTTTCTCATCCTCCGCAACACCCATTCTCATACACTGCTATACTTTTAAGTATGTTGCGGTAGAGAACATCATCATTTTGGACCATGGGCTATAGCCCATATCGTACGGCATACTATAGCACGCCGTTTTTCATCATTTTTGAGGATTTGGAAAAAATATATATATAAAACAAACGATGGGTTATAGCCCATCGTTTTTTGATTTTGTTTTAATCCTCGTTTTTCATCATTTTGGACCATGGGCTATAGCCCATATCGTACGGCATACTATAGCACGCCGTTTTTCATCATTTTTGAGGATTTGGAAAAAAAATAAATAAATAATATATAACGATTTTGAATTTTGATTTTTCTTTTTTATCCTCGTTTTTCATCATTTTGGATCATGGGCTATAGCCCATATCGTACGGCATACTATAGCACGCCGTTTTTCATAATTTTTGAGGATTTGTCGTACGGCATACTATAGCACACCGTTTTTCATCATTTTTGAGGATTTGGAGAAAAAAAAACGAAAAAAAAAAACGATGGGTTATAGCCCATCGTTTTTTGATTTTAAAAAAAATCCTCGTTTTTCATCATTTTGGACCATGGGCTGCCCATATCGTACGGCATACTATAGCACGCCGTTTTTCATCATTTTTGAATATTTGGAAAAAATGAAAAAAACTATGGGTTATAGCCCATCGTTTTTTGAATTTTTGATTTTTTTTTTATCCTCGTTTTTCATCATTTTGGACCATGGGCCATATCGTACGGCATACTATAGCACGCCGTTTTTCATCATTTTTGAGGATTTGAAAAAAATGAAAAAATGAAAAAAACGATGGGTTATAGCCCATCGTTTTGAGAATTATTTTTGAATCCTCGTTTTTCATCATTTTGGACCATGGGCTATAGCCCATATCGTACGGCATACTATAGCACGCCGTTTTTCATCATTTTTGAGGATTTGAAAAAAATGAAAAAATGAAAAAAAACGATGGGTTATAGCCCATCGTTTTTTTTTGAATTTTAGAAAAATGTTTTTGTCCTCGTTTTTCATCATTTTGGACCATCGTACGGCATACTATAGCACGCCGTTTTTCATCATTTTTGAGGATTTGGAAAATATGAAAAAATGAAGAAAAAAAACGATGGGTTATAGCCCATCGTTTTTTGAAAAAAAGAAAAAAGAAATCCTCGTTTTTCATCATTTTGGACCATGGGCTATAGCCCATATCGTACGGCATACTATAGCACGCCGTTTTTCATCATTTTTGAGGATTTGAAAAAAATGTAAAAATGAAAGAATTAAGAAAAAAAACGATGGGTAGCCCATCGTTTTTTGAAAAAAAGAAAAAAAAATCCTCGTTTTTCATCATTTTGGACCATGGGCTATAGCCCATATCGTACGGCATACTATAGAACGCCGTTTTTCATCATTTTTGAGGATTTGAAAAAAAAGAAAAAAAACGATGGGTTATAGCCCATCGTTTTTTGAATTTTGATTTTCTTTTTTTAATCCTCGTTTTTCATCATTTTGGATCATGGGCTATAGCCCATGTCGTACGGCATACTATAACACGCCGTTTTTCATCATTTTTGAGGATTTGTCGTACGGCATACTATAGCACACCGTTTTTCATCATTTTTGAAAAAATAAAAAAAACGATGGGTTATAGCCCATCGTTTTTTTTTTAATTTTAGAAAAATGTTTTTGTCCTCGTTTTTCATCATTTTGGACCATCGTACGGCATACTATAGCACGCCGTTTTTCATCATTTTTGAGGATTTGGAAAAAATGAAAAAATGAAGAAAAAAAACGATGGGTTATAGCCCATCGTTTTTTGAAAAAAAGAAAAAAAAATCCTCGTTTTTCATCATTTTGGACCATGGGCTATAGCCCATATCGTACGGCATACTATAGCACGCCGTTTTTCATCATTTTTGAGGATTTGAAAAAAATGTAAAAATGAAAGAATTAAGAAAAAAAACGATGGGTAGCCCATCGTTTTTTGAAAAAAAGAAAAAAAAAATCTCGTTTTTCATCATTTTGGACCATGGGCTATAGCCCATATCGTACGGCATACTATAGAACGCCGTTTTTCATCATTTTTGAGGATTTGAAAAAAAAGAAAAAAAACGATGGGTTATAGCCCATCGTTTTTTGAATTTTGATTTTCTTTTTTTAATCCTCGTTTTTCATCATTTTGGATCATGGGCTATAGCCCATGTCGTACGGCATACTATAACACGCCGTTTTTCATCATTTTTGAGGATTTGTCGTACGGCATACTATAGCACACCGTTTTTCATCATTTTTGAGGATTTGAAAAAAATGAAAAAATGAAAAAAAACGATGGGTTATAGCCCATCGTTTTTTTTTGAATTTTAGAAAAATGTTTTTGTCCTCGTTTTTCATCATTTTGGACCATCGTACGGCATACTATAGCACGCCGTTTTTCATCATTTTTGAGGATTTGGAAAAAATGAAAAAATGAAGAAAAAAAACGATGGGTTATAGCCCATCGTTTTTTGAAAAAAAGAAAAAAAAATCCTCGTTTTTCATCATTTTGGACCATGGGCTATAGCCCATATCGTACGGCATACTATAGCACGCCGTTTTTCATCATTTTTGAGGATTTGAAAAAAATGTAAAAATGAAAGAATTAAGAAAAAAAACGATGGGTAGCCCATCGTTTTTTGAAAAAAAGAAAAAAAAATCCTCGTTTTTCATCATTTTGGACCATGGGCTATAGCCCATATCGTACGGCATACTATAGAACGCCGTTTTTCATCATTTTTGAGGATTTGAAAAAAAAGAAAAAAAACGATGGGTTATAGCCCATCGTTTTTTGAATTTGAATTTTCTTTTTTTAATCCTCGTTTTTCATCATTTTGGATCATGGGCTATAGCCCATGTCGTACGGCATACTATAACACGCCGTTTTTCATCATTTTTGAGGATTTGTCGTACGGCATACTATAGCACACCGTTTTTCATCATTTTTGAAAAAATGAAAAAAACGATGGGTTATAGCCCATCGTTTTTTTTTTTTTTTTAGAAAAATGTTTTTGTCCTCGTTTTTCATCATTTTGGACCATCGTACGGCATACTATAGCACGCCGTTTTTCATCATTTTTGAGGATTTGGAAAAAATGAAAAAATGAAGAAAAAAACGATGGGTAGCCCATCGTTTTTTGAAAAAAAGAAAAAAAAAATCTCGTTTTTCATCATTTTGGACCATGGGCTATAGCCCATATCGTACGGCATACTATAGAACGCCGTTTTTCATCATTTTTGAGGATTTGAAAAAAAAGAAAAAAAACGATGGGTTATAGCCCATCGTTTTTTGAATTTTGATTTTCTTTTTTTAATCCTCGTTTTTCATCATTTTGGATCATGGGCTATAGCCCATGTCGTACGGCATACTATAACACGCCGTTTTTCATCATTTTTGAGGATTTGTCGTACGGCATACTATAGCACACCGTTTTTCATCATTTTTGAGGATTTGAAAAAAATGAAAAAATGAAAAAAAACGATGGGTTATAGCCCATCGTTTTTTTTTGAATTTTAGAAAAATGTTTTTGTCCTCGTTTTTCATCATTTTGGACCATCGTACGGCATACTATAGCACGCCGTTTTTCATCATTTTTGAGGATTTGGAAAAAATGAAAAAATGAAGAAAAAAAACGATGGGTTATAGCCCATCGTTTTTTGAAAAAAAGAAGAAAAAAATCCTCGTTTTTCATCATTTTGGACCATGGGCTATAGCCCATATCGTACGGCATACTATAGCACGCCGTTTTTCATCATTTTTGAGGATTTGAAAAAAATGTAAAAATGAAAGAATTAAGAAAAAAAACGATGGGTAGCCCATCGTTTTTTGAAAAAAAGAAAAAAAAATCCTCGTTTTTCATCATTTTGGACCATGGGCTATAGCCCATATCGTACGGCATACTATAGAACGCCGTTTTTCATCATTTTTGAGGATTTGAAAAAAAAGAAAAAAAACGATGGGTTATAGCCCATCGTTTTTTGAATTTGAATTTTCTTTTTTTAATCCTCGTTTTTCATCATTTTGGATCATGGGCTATAGCCCATGTCGTACGGCATACTATAACACGCCGTTTTTCATCATTTTTGAGGATTTGTCGTACGGCATACTATAGCACACCGTTTTTCATCATTTTTGAAAAAATGAAAAAAACGATGGGTTATAGCCCATCGTTTTTTTTTTTTTTTTAGAAAAATGTTTTTGTCCTCGTTTTTCATCATTTTGGACCATCGTACGGCATACTATAGCACGCCGTTTTTCATCATTTTTGAGGATTTGGAAAAAATGAAAAAATGAAGAAAAAAACGATGGGTTATAGCCCATCGTTTTTTGAAAAAAAGAAAAAAAAATCCTCGTTTTTCATCATTTTGGACCATGGGCTATAGCCCATATCGTACGGCATACTATAGCACGCCGTTTTTCATCATTTTTGAGGATTTGAAAAAAATGTAAAAATGAAAGAATTAAGAAAAAAAACGATGGGTAGCCCATCGTTTTTTGAAAAAAAGAAAAAAAAATCCTCGTTTTTCATCATTTTGGACCATGGGCTATAGCCCATATCGTACGGCATACTATAGAACGCCGTTTTTCATCATTTTTGAGGATTTGAAAAAAAAGAAAAAAAACGATGGGTTATAGCCCATCGTTTTTTGAATTTTGATTTTCTTTTTTTAATCCTCGTTTTTCATCATTTTGGATCATGGGCTATAGCCCATGTCGTACGGCATACTATAACACGCCGTTTTTCATCATTTTTGAGGATTTGTCGTACGGCATACTATAGCACACCGTTTTTCATCATTTTTGAGGATTTGAAAAAAATGAAAAAATGAAAAAAAACGATGGGTTATAGCCCATCGTTTTTTTTTGAATTTTAGAAAAATGTTTTTGTCCTCGTTTTTCATCATTTTGGACCATCGTACGGCATACTATAGCACGCCGTTTTTCATCATTTTTGAGGATTTGGAAAAAATGAAAAAATGAAGAAAAAAAACGATGGGTTATAGCCCATCGTTTTTTGAAAAAAAGAAAAAAAATCCTTGTTTTTCATCATTTTGGACCATGGGCTATAGCCCATATCGTACGGCATACTATAGCACGCCGTTTTTCATCATTTTTGAGGATTTGAAAAAAAAGAAAAAAAACGATGGGTTATAGCCCATCGTTTTTTGAATTTTAATTTTCTTTTTTTAATCCTCGTTTTTCATCATTTTGGATCATGGGCTATAGCCCATGTCGTACGGCATACTATAACACGCCGTTTTTCATCATTTTTGAGGATTTGTCGTACGGCATACTATAGCACACCGTTTTTCATCATTTTTGAAAAAATGAAAAAAACGATGGGTTATAGCCCATCGTTTTTTTTTTTTTTTTAGAAAAATGTTTTTGTCCTCGTTTTTCATCATTTTGGACCATCGTACGGCATACTATAGCACGCCGTTTTTCATCATTTTTGAGGATTTGGAAAAAATGAAAAAATGAAGAAAAAAAACGATGGGTTATAGCCCATCGTTTTTTGAAAAAAGAAAAAAAAATCCTCGTTTTTCATCATTTTGGACCATGGGCTATAGCCCATATCGTACGGCATACTATAGCACGCCGTTTTTCATCATTTTTGAGGATTTGAAAAAAATGTAAAAATGAAAGAATTAAGAAAAAAAACGATGGGTAGCCCATCGTTTTTTGAAAAAAAGAAAAAAAAATCCTCGTTTTTCATCATTTTGGACCATGGGCTATAGCCCATATCGTACGGCATACTATAGAACGCCGTTTTTCATCATTTTTGAGGATTTGAAAAAAAAGAAAAAAAACGATGGGTTATAGCCCATCGTTTTTTGAATTTTGATTTTCTTTTTTTAATCCTCGTTTTTCATCATTTTGGATCATGGGCTATAGCCCATGTCGTACGGCATACTATAACACGCCGTTTTTCATCATTTTTGAGGATTTGTCGTACGGCATACTATAGCACACCGTTTTTCATCATTTTTGAGGATTTGAAAAAAATGAAAAAATGAAAAAAAACGATGGGTTATAGCCCATCGTTTTTTTTTGAATTTTAGAAAAATGTTTTTGTCCTCGTTTTTCATCATTTTGGACCATCGTACGGCATACTATAGCACGCCGTTTTTCATCATTTTTGAGGATTTGGAAAAAATGAAAAAATGAAGAAAAAAAACGATGGGTTATAGCCCATCGTTTTTTGAAAAAAAGAAAAAAATATCCTTGTTTTTCATCATTTTGGACCATGGGCTATAGCCCATATCGTACGGCATACTATAGCACGCCGTTTTTCATCATTTTTGAGGATTTGAAAAAAATGTAAAAATGAAAGAATTAAGAAAAAAAACGATGGGTAGCCCATCGTTTTTTGAAAAAAAGAAAAAAAAATCCTCGTTTTTCATAATTTTGGACCATGGGCTATAGCCCATATCGTACGGCATACTATAGAACGCCGTTTTTCATCATTTTTGAGGATTTGAAAAAAAAGAAAAAAAACGATGGGTTATAGCCCATCGTTTTTTGAATTTTGATTTTCTTTTTTTAATCCTCGTTTTTCATCATTTTGGATCATGGGCTATAGCCCATGTCGTACGGCATACTATAACACGCCGTTTTTCATCATTTTTGAGGATTTGTCGTACGGCATACTATAGCACACCGTTTTTCATCATTTTTGAGGATTTGAAAAAAAAAAAAAAAAAAAAAACGATGGGTTATAGCCCATCGTTTTTTGATTTTTTTTAAAAATCCTCGTTTTTCATCATTTTGGACCATGGGCTATAGCCCATATCGTACGGCATACTATAGCACGCCGTTTTTCATCATTTTTGAGGATTTGAAAAAAATGTAAAAATGAAAGAATTAAGAAAAAAAACGATGGGTAGCCCATCGTTTTTTGAAAAAAAGAAAAAAAAATCCTCGTTTTTCATCATTTTGGACCATGGGCTATAGCCCATATCGTACGGCATACTATAGAACGCCGTTTTTCATCATTTTTGAGGATTTGAAAAAAAAGAAAAAAAACGATGGGTTATAGCCCATCGTTTTTTGAATTTTTGAAAAAAAAAATTTCCTCGTTTTTCATCATTTTGGACCATGGGCTATAGCCCATATCGTACGGCATACTATAGCACGCCGTTTTTCATCATTTTTGAGGATTTGTCGTACGGCATACTATAGCACGCCGTTTTTCATCATTTTTGAGGATTTGAAAAAAGAATGTTTAAAAAAAAAAAACGATGGGTTATAGCCATAGACTGTAAAAAATATGGACAAAGCGTTCACCGGGTCTAACATGAACGTAAAATGAAGCCTGTAATAATATGCTAATTCCTGATGTAAGTCGCCATCTTTCTAGATCCGTTTGGTACCAGCTGGCCATTGGCTGGCTCCGTTTGGGTCCAGCTGGCCATTGGCTGCCCAGACAACGAGGCGGGACTTCCCCCCTTCTTCTCCGTTGGTTTTTATTTTGACTCGAGTGGGAGGAGTAGACTCTTGAGTGGGAGGGGAATCCCGATCATAGACGGTAACGGTAGCCACGCCCCTCAGAACATACGCGACTTTATGGTCATTATTTTAATTAATGGGACCATAATTTTCCAAAAAGAATATTATGACATTAGAAATGAGACTTTAAACTAGTGACTGGAAGAAGAAAGTATTCATGACCATGTTTATTAAGGTAATACAGTCTAGGTGAAGTTGGGCCAAAATACATGGGCCTCTATGGAGCTATGGGGCTTTTTCGGTCCAGTCCAGCGCCACAACAGGCCATTATATGAACTACCGATTTCAAATGAGGCTTCACGAAATATCTGGCTGACTGCCCCCCTGGTTATAGCCCATCGTTTTTAGATTTTTTTTTTAATCCTCGTTTTTCATAATTTTGGACCATGGGCGCCCATATCGTACGGCATACTATAGCACGCCGTTTTTCATCATTTTTGAGGATTTGAAAAAAATGAAAAAAACGATGGGTTATAGCTAATCGTTTTTTGAATTTTTGATTTATTTTCTTTGTCCCCGTTTTTCATCATTTTGGACCATGGGCTATAGCCCATATCGTACGGCATACTATAGCACGCCGTTTTTCATCATTTTTTGAAGATTTGAAAAAAATGAAAAAATGAAAAAAACGATGGGTTATAGCCCATCGTTTTTTGAATTTTTGAAAAGTGTTTTTGTCCTCGTTTTTCATCATTTTGGACCATCGTACGGCATACTATAGCACGCCGTTTTTCATCATTTTTGAGGATTTGGAAAAAATGAAAAAATGAAGAAAAAAAACGATGGGTTATAGCCCATCGTTTTTTGAAAAAATGGGAAAAGAAATCCTTGTTTTTCATCATTTTGGACCATGGGCTATAGCCCATATCGTACGGCATACTATAGCACGCCGTTTTTCATCATTTTTGAGGATTTGAAAAAAATGAAAAAATGAAAAAATGAAGAAAAAAAACGATGGGTAGCACATCGTTTTTTGAAAAAAAGAAAAAGAAATCCTTGTTTTTCATCATTTTGGACCATGGGCTATAGCCCATATCGTACGGCATACTATAGCACGCCGTTTTTCATCATTTTTGAGGATTTGAAAAAAATGAAAAAATGAAAAAAACGATGGGTTATAGCCCATTGTTTTTTTGAATTTTAGATTTTTTTTTTATCCTCGTTTTTCATCATTTTGGACCATGGGCTATAGCCCATATCGTACGGCATACTATAGCACGCCGTTTTTCATCATTTTTGAGGATTTGAAAAAAATGAAAAAATGAAAAAAACGATGGGTTATAGCCCATCGTTTTTTGAATTTTTGATTATTTTTTTAATCCTCGTTTTTCATCATTTTGGACCATGGGCTATAGCCCATATCGTACGGCATACTATAGCACGCCGTTTTTCATCATTTTTGAGGATTTGAAAAAAATGAAAAAATGAAAAAAACGATGGGTTATAGCCCATTGTTTTTTTGAATTTTAGATTTTTTTTTATCCTCGTTTTTCATCATTTTGGACCATGGGCTATAGCCCATATCGTACGGCATACTATAGCACGCCGTTTTTCATCATTTTTGAGGATTTGAAAAAAATGAAAAAATGAAAAAAGATTATGGGTTATAGCCCATTGTTTTTTTGAATTTTAGATTTTTTTTTTATCCTTGTTTTTCATCATTTTGGACCATGGGCTATAGCCCATATCGTACGGCATACTATAGCACGCCGTTTTTCATCATTTTTGAGGATTTGAAAAAAATGAAAAAATGAAAAAAACGATGGGTTATAGCCCATCGTTTTTTGAATTTTTGATTATTTTATAGCCCATCAGTAGTCTAATAGTGTGTGTGCTTGCTACCTCTTTTGACCACTGGGGGGCGCCACTGAGCAATTAATGCATAAATTATGCAAATTAGTAATTAATTTATGCATTCAATTATTTACATTCCTTGAATTCCATAAATCATATTGTATATATATATAAATATCATAAATATAATTAGCATAGTGTTATTATTAAATAATAAAAGCTAATAATAGTTTTTATAATGTATGTGTGTGTTTTAAAAAAAGCTGATCATCTCTCTCTCTCCCTCCACGCCTCTCCATGTCCCAAGCCTAGCAGACATGCCGGCTCCAGGTGTGAATAGAACAATAGAATTGCAGGGGTGGGGGCTCCTCCACTCTTTTTGAAGCCCCAGGTGCCAATTGTAACTTGTAAACCCCCGTCAAAACACAGTCGCTGTGTTAGTATGTGTTAATTAGATTAACACCAGGGGGGTGGGGGGTCCTTATCTTTGAAGTGACTTGTATGCGTGATGTGTGTGGGGGCCAGGGATGGGGGGGTCATAGATTGTATTTTTTTTTGTCTTTAACATTCAGCCAAGCATTCAACCAAATCTGACCACAACAGGTAGGCCTATGTAGACATTACTTAAAATAAAAGTAATAGTTTAATTATAAATTGACATTAACAGCTGCCGTAGCATCTAAGTGTGAAGACTCACAGCGACCCCTATAATATTAGCTCTGAGTTCAATGGGGGAGGCAGACAAAGGTCTCAGATTACAGTACTGAGGGAGAATTGGGGGGATTGATACAATGCCGCGGTGTTGTGACTCACGGTTGCAAATAGTATGTAAATGGCGACCCGCCGCTGTGGTAGTCACATCCTAGGTGTCTGCTCAACCCTGTCTCTCACGGTTGGGGCTAGATATGTAGAATAGGGGCCCCCCGTGTGGTAGTCACATCCTAGGTGTCTGCTCAACCCTGTCTCTCACGGTTGGGGCTAGATATGTAGAATAGGGGCCCGCCGCTGTGGCAGTCACGAATCCAGACTTTTGTTTATTTCTTGTGTAAGTCAAGGATATCCCACCTAGTGGTCAATTTCTATATATATATATATATATATATATATATATATATATATATATATATATAATTACACTGCAGTACCACCTATGCCCTGATGTGATTTCAGTCACATAGTGCAATGTTTTCAGCGGAATGCATATAAATATTGATAAAAACTATAACTAAGGGTATTTTTTCTATAATTTCAGTTAGTTTTAGTTAGTTTTGTGAACACGCAATACAGTTTCAGTTTAGTTATCATTTTAATTTATTTTTAGTTTTTATTTAGTTTCAGTTAACTAAAATGTTTTTTAATTCTAGTTTTCAATTGTGGTCAATTTCTATATATATATATATATAATTACACTGCAGTACCACCTATGCCCTGATGTGATTCCAGGCACATAGTGTAATGTTTTCAATGGTCCGGGGACTACCAGTGGTCCTTGAGTGGGTTCAGGCGACCCTCCCAGGTAAATCATGGAGAGTTGGTACCAAATAGACCCTTATAGATCTTTAACTCTAGGGAGTTGTACAATGAAAACCAAAATGTCACACAAAAGTTAAAATATTGTAAGTTTTGCACATAGGCTAGATAGTAACTTTATAGTTTTGAGGTAATGAGATTGACATGCGTTATGATGCTAGCCAGGGTATATGTATACAGAACCTGTGATATTTTCATGTTGTCCTAATGTTTTTGTTTAATGTATGTCTTGTATTCTTTTTTGGTGTTTTGTGTTGTGTTTTGTGAATTTTTGCAGGATTCATGTTGTCCTAATGGTGGTGGTTAACGTAGGTCTTGTATTATTTTGGTGTGTGGGGTGGTGTTTTGTGAATTTTACAGGCTTCATGTTTTCCTAATGATGGTGGTTAACAGTTTCCGTGCTTTGAATGGATTACTCCAGGTTAATGTCGCTGCCATATCGGACATACGCGACTTTTGTTTTATGTGTTTAATCCGCCGTAATGTAAACAAAAAAAAGAAAATTCTTCTTCGCCGCGGAGAAAGAGAGTAGGCGCATCTGTTGTGATAAAAAAAACGGAAATCGTCACATGCTGTGGGCTGCTAGGGCTTCTGGGAAATTGAGGCCAATGTAAACGAATGGGGTGCAACGCCTCATTGAGACCAGTCTTGTGTGCGTCTTCCGGGTGCACCAAGATGGTGGATGGTACGATCGGATTGCTGGATTTTCGCGGATTAAAAGCCCAAATAATTCAGCGTATGCTCTAAAGGTAATACAACAATCTCGGCAGTGAAGGGGGGTTGATTAAAAGTCCGATAAATCGTTTTCCGCAGTCAAACTGTTAACGTAAGTCTTGTATTATTTTTGTGTTTTGTGTTATGTTTTGTGAATTTTGCAGGCTTCATGTTTGTCTTAATGTTTTGTTCAACGTAGATCTTGTATTATTTTGGTGTGTTGGGTGGTGTTTTGTGAATTTTACAGGATTCATGTGTCCTAATGTTTTGTTCAACGTAGGTCTTGTATTATTTTTGTGTTTTGTGTTGTGTTTTTTGAATTGTGCAGGCTTCATGCTGTCCTAATGTTGGTGGTTAACGTAGGTCTTGTATTATTTTTGTGTTTTGTGTTGTGTTTTGTGAATTTTGCAGGCTTCATGTTTGTCCTAATGTTTTGTTCAACGTAGATCTTGTATTATTTTTGTGTTTTGTGTTGTGTTTTGTGAATTTTGTAGGATTCATGTTTGTCTTAATGTTTTGTTCAACGTAATGTCTTGTATTATTTTGGTGTGTTGGGTGGTGCTTTGTGAATTTACAGGATTCATGTGTCCTAATGTTTTGTTCAACGTAGGTCTTGTATTATTTTTGGTGTTTTGTGTTGTGTTTCTAGAATTTTGTAGGTTTCATGTTGTCCTAATGTTTGTGGTCAACGTAGGACTTGTATTATTTTTGGTATGTTGTGTGATGTTTTGGGAATTTTGCAGGTTTCATGTTGTCCTAATGTTGGTGGTTAACGTAGGTCTTGTATTATTTTGGTGTGTGGGGTGGTGTTTTGTGAATTCTGCAGGCTTCATGTTTTTCCTAATGTTTGTGGTTAAAGTAGGTCTTGTATTATTTTTGTGTTTTGTGAATTGTGCAGGCTTCATGTGTCCTAATGTTGGTGGTTAACGTAGGTCTTGTATTATTTTTTGTGTTTTGTGTTGTGTTTTGTGAATTTTGCAGGCTTCATGTTTTGTCCTAATGTTTTGTCCTAATGTTGGTGGTCAACGTAGGACTTGTATTATTTTTGGTATGTTGTGTGTTTTTTTGGGAATTTTGCAGGTTTCATGTTGTCCTAATGTTTGTGGTTAACGTAGGACTTGTATTATTTTTGGTATGTTGTGTGATGTTTTGGGAATTTTGCAGGTTTCATGTTGTCCTAATGTTGGTGGTTAACGTAGGTCTTGTATTATTTTGGTGTGTAGGGTGGTGTTTTGTGAATTCTGCAGGTTTCATGTTGTCCTAATGTTGGTGGTTAACGTAGGTCTTGTATTATTTTGGTGTGTGGGGTGGTGTTTTGTGAATTCTGCAGGCTTCATGTTTTTCCTAATGTTTGTGGTTAAAGTAGGTCTTGTATTATTTTTGTGTTTTGTGTTGTGTTTTGTGAATTGTGCAGGCTTCATGTGTCCTAATGTTGGTGGTTAACGTAGGTCTTGTATTATTTTTGTGTTTTGTGTTGTGTTTTGTGAATTTTGCAGGCTTCATGTTTTGTCCTAATGTTTTGTTCAACGTAGATCTTGTATTATTTTTGTGGTTTGTGTTGTGTTTTGTGAATTTTGCAGGCTTCATGTTTGTCTTAATGTTTTGTTCAACGTAGATCTTGTATTATTTTGGTGTGCTGGGTGGTGTTTTGTGAATTTTACAGGATTCATGTGTCCTAATGTTTTGTTCAACGTAGGTCTTGTATTATTTTTGTGTTTTGTGTTGTGTTTTGTGAATTTTGCAGGCTTCATGCTGTCCTAATGTTGGTGGTTAACGTAGGTCTTGTATTATTTTGGTGTGTGGGGTGGTGTTTTGTGAATTCTGCAGGCTTCATGTTTTTCCTAATGTTTGTGGTTAAAGTAGGTCTTGTATTATTTTTGTGTTTTGTGTTGTGTTTTGTGAAGAGCGTTCGTCTCATTGATTGATTCAATCGGTTTCTCTCAGTGTGTAGACAAACCTACTCACATTCTCAATCATACCCTAGACCTCATTCTGGTCTATGGTATCAAAATAGAGCACCTCACAGTTTTTCCAGAAAATCGTGACCTCTCTGATCATTATTTGATCACCTTCGATTTTACATTGATCGACTATACGCCACTGGACAAAAATGTCCTTGGCAGAAGTATATCTGAGAGCGCTGTAAATAAATTCAAGGAGATAGTTCCATCAGCCATCAACTCAGTATACTTCAACAAAATAGAGGACCTCCACACATATAGTCCTCCTCAACTCGATCAACTTGTTGATAGTGTCACATGCTCATTTCAAAATACGCTAGACTCTGTTGCTCCCCTGAAAAGGAAGGTAATAAAGCAACAAAGGCTAGCCCCATGGTACAACTCGGAAACTAGAAACCTCAAGCGAATGTCTCGCAAACTTGAAAAAAAATGGCGCTCAACCAAACAGAAAGAATCATGTATAGTCTGGCAGAATAGCCTCAAAATATACAAAAAGGCTCTCGACACGGCCAGAGCCACCTATTATTCATCCCTAATAGAGGAAAACAAAAGTAACCCAAAGTTTCTTTTTGATACTTTGGCAAAACTGACAAAAAGCCGCGATTCCACTGATCCACGTATTCCTACAACTCTCAATAGTAGCGATTTCATGAGGTTCTTCAGTGGCAAAATAGAAACTATCAGAGATCAAATTGATCTACAACTACTCTCGGCTCCCACTGGACTGCCTCCAAATATGGTGGTCTCAGAGATGGCCGCACACCCAAATATATATATGGATAGTTTCTCTCCAATTGAGCTCTCTGATTTCACTTCAATGATATCTTGCTCAAAATCAACGACATGTACCCTGGATCCAGTTCCGACTAGATTACTCAAAGAGGTCCTGCCTCCGGTTGGTACATGCCTACTCAATATGATCAATATGTCCTTGGTGACAGGCTACGTGCCACAATCTTTTAAGGTAGCGGTAATCAAACCTCTACTCAAAAAGCCTACTCTTGATGCAGGCATTCTAGCTAACTATAGACCTATATCGAACCTACCATTTCTCTCCAAAATTCTCGAGAAAGCAGTCGCCAAACAGTTATGTGACTTTCTACATAACAACAATTTATTAGAAGGCTTTCAGTCAGGCTTCAGAGCTAACCATAGCACTGAGACGGCACTGCTGAGAGTTACAAATGACCTCCTGACTGCAGCAGATAATAAACTCCTCTCCGTACTGGTGTTGCTGGACCTTAGTGCTGCATTTGACACTATTGACCACCACATTCTGCTACAGAGACTGGAGCATCTGGTTGGCATCAGGGGTGCCGCACTGAAATGGTTCGAGTCCTATCTGTCTGATCGATTTCAGTTTGTAGATGTCAATGATGGCTCCTCAACACGTGAAAAGGTCAAATACGGAGTCCCACAAGGCTCTGTGCTTGGACCAATACTTTTCTCCTTATATATGCTCCCTCTGGGCAACATCATCAGGGAACACTCTATACATTTCCATTGTTACGCGGACGACACTCAATTATATCTATCGATGAAACCGAACGAAACGGACCAACTAGTCAAACTTCAAGCATGTCTTAAAGACATAAAGAGTTGGATGACCCGTAATTACCTACTCCTCAACTCTGACAAAACGGAAATTATCGTGATCGGCCCTAAGCCCCTAAGAGACAAGCTAGCCGATGAGAACTTTTCTCTAGATGGCATTACCTTGGCCTCCAAGGCCACTGTAAAGAATCTGGGAGTTACCTTTGATCAAGATATGTCTTTCAAATCGCACATCAAACAAATCTCAAAGACTGCCTTTTTTCACCTGCGAAATATTGCAAAGGTTAGGCACATCCTATCCAAAATAGACGCAGAAAAACTAGTCCACGCATTTGTTACCTCAAGGCTGGACTACTGCAACTCGCTATTATCAGGCTGCCCAGGTAAGTCTCTGAAAAGCCTACAGCTAGTTCAAAATGCTGCGGCGCGTGTGCTGACAGGTACCAGAAGAAGAGACCATATCACTCCTTCACTGGCCTCTCTACACTGGCTCCCTGTCAAACACAGAATAGAGTTCAAAATTCTTCTTCTTACCTACAAAGCTCTCAATGGTCAGGCACCACAATATCTCAAAGATCTCATTGATCCTTACAAACCAAATAGAACACCAGTGCGTCTACAGTATGCAAAAATGCTTACTGTTCCAAAAATATCAAAAGTTACAATAGGAGGCAGGGCGTTTAGGTCCCAGGCACCTCAGCTGTGGAACCTTCTCCCGGCTTCGGTCCGTGGGGCTAACACGCTCTGCACATTCAAGACTAGGTTGAAAACCTTTCTCTACGACAAAGCCTATAGCTAGGGTTGTCTCCAAGTCTGGCTGGATACCATGGTCGTACATTGTTGTGTGGGTCTGTCTCCCAGCAGTATTTGTAATATACACTATATAGGCTCCAGTAAGGCCTGCCACTAATCCAACATCCGGGGAATCTCTCCCCGGAGTCTCTTTTCGTCCTCCCCGTCGCAGTTCTGTGGACCTCTAATACTAACCCCCAACTGACTGAATGAGCGTGACCGTGGATCAGGCCTCTTCATGGAGCCCACCAGAAGTGTGACCTGGACCCGGCCTCACAGAGCTCGACCAGATGTGGACCAGATGTGGACCAGACCCCTCCACGGAGCCCACCTGTCTATTTCTGTCTATTTCTCTCTGTCTATCTCTCTCTCTCTCCCTCTACCCCCCCCCCCCCCCCCCCCCCCCCCGACACGGTCGAGGCAGATGGCCGTCCACCCCAGAGTCGGGTTCTGCCTGACGTTCTTTTCTCCTCTCCTAAAAGGGGAGTTTTTCGTTGCCACTGTCGCAAATTCGCAATATTGCTTGCTCTGGGTGGATCTTTGTTGGTTGTAAAGTGTCTTGAGACAACTCGTTGTGATTTGACACTATAATAAAATTGAATTGAATTGAATTGAATTGAATTTTGCAGGCTTCATGTTTGTCTTAATGTTTTGGTCAATGTGGGACTTGTATTATTTTTGGGCTTTTGTGTTGTGTTTTAGAATTTTGCAGGTTTCATGTCGTCCTAATGTTTGTAGTTAACGTAGGTCTTGTATTATTTTCGGTGTTTTGGGTTGTGTTTCTAGAATTTTGTAGGTTTCATGTTGTCCTAATGTTTGTGGTCAATGTAGGACTTGTATTATTTTTGGTGTGTTGGGTGATGTTTTGGGAATTTTGCAGGCTTCATGTTGTCCTAATGTTTGTGGTTAACGTAGGGTCTTGTATTATTTTGGTGTTTTGTGTTGTGTTTTGTGAATTTTGCAGGATTCATGTTTTCCTAAGGTTTTGGGTTAACGTAGGTCTTGTATTATTTTTGGTGTTTTGTGTTGTGTTTCTTGAATTTTGTAGGTTTCATGTTGTCCTAATGTTTGTGGTTAACGTAGGTCTTGTATTATTTTGGTGTTTTGGGTAGTGTTTTTAGAATTTTGTAGGTTTCATGTTGTCCTAATGTTTGTGGTTAACGTAGGTCTTGTATTATTTTTGTGTTTTGTGTTGTGTTTTAGATTTTTGTAGGATTCATGTTGTCCTAATGTTTTTTGGTCAACGTAGGACTTGTATTATTTTTGGTGTTTTGTGTTGTGTTTTAGAATTTTGTAGGTTTCATGTTGTCCTAATGTTTTGGTCAGCATAGGTCTTGTATTATTTTTTGGTGTTTTGTGTTGTGTTTTGTGAATTTTGCAGGTTTCATGTTGTCCTAATGTTGGTGGTTAACGTAGGTCTTGTATTATTTTTGGTGTTTTGTGTTGTGTTTTAGAATTTTGTAGGTTTCATGTCGTCCTAATGTTTTGGTCAATGTGGGACTTGTATTATTTTTGGGGTTTTGTGTTGTGTTTTAGAATTTTGCAGGTTTCATGTCGTCCTAATGTTTGTAGTTAACGTAGGTCTTGTATAATTTTCGGTGTTTTGGGTTGTGTTTCTAGAATTTTGTAGGTTTCATGTCGTCCTAATGTTTTGGTCAATGTGGGACTTGTATTATTTTTGGGGTTTTGTGTTGTGTTTTAGAATTTTGCAGGTTTCATGTCGTCCTAATGTTTGTAGTTAACGTAGGTCTTGTATAATTTTCGGTGTTTTGGGTTGTGTTTCTAGAATTTTGTAGGTTTCATGTTGTCCTAATGTTTGTGGTCAATGTAGGACTTGTATTATTTTTAGTGTGTTGGGTGATGTTTTGGGAATTTTGCAGGTTTCATGTTGTCCTAATGTTTGTGGTTAACGTAGGGTCTTGTATTATTTTGGTGTTTTGTGTTGTGTTTTGGGAATTTTGCAGGATCCATGTTTTCCTAAGGTTTTGGGTTAACGTAGGTCTTGTATTATTTTGGTGTTTTGTGTTGTGTTTTAGAATTTTACAGGATTCATGTTTTCCTAATGTTCTGGGTTAACGTAGGTCTTGTATTATTTTTGGTGTTTTGTGTTGTGTTTCTAGAATTTTGTAGGTTTCATGTTGTCCTAATGTTTGTGGTTAACGTAGGTCTTGTATTATTTTTGTGTTTTGTGTTGTGCTTTGTGAATTTTGCAGGCTTCATGTTTGTCCTAATGTTTTGTTCAACGTAGATCTTGTATTATTTTGGTGTGTTGGGTGGTGTTTTGTGAATTTTACAGGATTCAGGTGTCCTAATGTTTTGTTCAACGTAGGTCTTGTATTATTTTTGTGTTTTGTGTTGTGTTTTGTGAATTTTGCAGGCTTCATGCTGTCCTAATGTTGGTGGTTAACGTAGGTCTTGTATTATTTTGGTGTGTGGGTTGGTGTTTTGTGAATTCTGCAGGCTTCATGTTTTCCTAATGTTTGTGGTTAACGTAGGGTCTTGTATTATTTTTTGTGTTTTGTGTTGTGTTTTTAGAATTTTGTAGGACTCATGTTGTCCTAATGTTTTGTTCAACGTAGGTCTTGTATTATTTTTGTGTTTTGTGTTGTGTTTTTAGAATTTTACAGGATTCATGGTGTCCTAATGTTTTGTTCAACGTAGGTCTTGTATTATTTTTGTGTTTTGTGTTGTGTTTTTAGAATTTTGCAGGTTTCATGTTGTCCTAATGTTGGTGGTTAACGTAGGGTCTTGTATTATTTTAGTGTTTTGTGTTGTGTTTTGTGAATTTTGCAGGATTCATGTTTTCCTAAGGTTTTGGGGTTAACGTAGGTCTTGTATTATTTTGGTGTTTTGTGTTGTGTTTTTAGAATTTTACAGGATTCATGTAGTCCTATGTTTTGTTCAACGTAGGTCTTGTATTTATTTTGGTGTATTGTGGGGTGTTTTTAGAATTTTGTATGCTTCAGGTTGTCCTAATGTTTTGGTCAGCGTAGGTCTTGTATTATTTTTGAGGTGTTGTGTTGTGTTTTTAGAATTTTGTATGCTTCATGTTGTCCTAATGTTGTTGGTTAATGTAGGTCTTGTATTATTTTTGAGGTGTTGTGGTGTGTTTTGAGTTTTGCAGGCTTCATGTTATCCTAATGTTTTGGTCAACGTATGACTTGTATTATTTTTTGGTGTGTGGTGTGTTTGAGTTTTTGTAGGGTTCATGTTGTCATAATGTTTGTGGTCATTGTATGTCTTGTATTATTTTTGGAGTGTTGTGTTGTGTGTTTTGTGAATTTTGCAGGTTTCATGTTGTCCTAATGTTTGTGGTTAACGTAGGGTCTTGTATTATTTTTGGTGTGTTGTGGTGTGTTTTGTGAATTTTGCAGGCTTCATGTTGGCCTAATGTTTGTGGTTAACGTAGGGTCTTGTATTCTTTTTGTGGGATTGTGTGGTGTTTGGTGAGTTTACAGGCTTCATGTTGTCCTAATGTTTTTGTATAACGTATGTCTTGTATTATTTTGAGGGTATGAGAGAGAATATTATATTATTACAAGCCCTGTTGTAATAATTTGACATTATGACAACATGAACCCTACAAAAACTCAAACACACCACACACCAAAAAATAATACAAGTCATACGTTGACCAAAACATTAGGATAACATGAAGCCTGCAAAACTCAAAACACACCACAACACCTCAAAAATAATACAAGACCTACATTAACCAACAACATTAGGACAACATGAAGCATACAAAATTCTAAAAACACAACACAACACCTCAAAAATAATACAAGACCTACGCTGACCAAAACATTAGGACAACCTGAAGCATACAAAATTCTAAAAACACCCCACAATACACCAAAATAAATACAAGACCTACGTTGAACAAAACATAGGACTACATGAATCCTGTAAAATTCTAAAAACACAACACAAAACACCAAAATAATACAAGACTACGTTAACCCCAAAAACCTTAGGAAAACATGAATCCTGCAAAATTCACAAAACACAACACAAAACACTAAAATAATACAAGACCCTACGTTAACCACCAACATTAGGACAACATGAAACCTGCAAAATTCTAAAAACACAACACAAAACACAAAAATAATACAAGACCTACGTTGAACAAAACATTAGGACACCATGAATCCTGTAAAATTCTAAAAACACAACACAAAACACAAAAATAATACAAGACCTACGTTGAACAAAACATTAGGACAACATGAGTCCTACAAAATTCTAAAAACACAACACAAAACACAAAAAATAATACAAGACCCTACGTTAACCACAAACATTAGGAAAACATGAAGCCTGCAGAATTCACAAAACACCACCCCACACACCAAAATAATACAAGACCTACGTTAACCACCAACATTAGGACAGCATGAAGCCTGCAAAATTCACAAAACACAACACAAAACACAAAAATAATACAAGACCTACGTTGAACAAAACATTAGGACACCTGAATCCTGTAAAATTCACAAAACACCACCCAACACACCAAAATAATACAAGATCTACGTTGAACAAAACATTAGGACAAACATGAAGCCTGCAAAATTCACAAAGCACAACACAAAACACAAAAATAATACAAGACCTACGTTAACCACAAACATTAGGACAACATGAAACCTACAAAATTCTAGAAACACAACACAAAACACCAAAAATAATACAAGACCTACGTTAACCACCAACATTAGGACAGCATGAAGCCTGCACAATTCACAAAACACAACACAAAACACAAAAATAATACAAGACCTACGTTGAACAAAACATTAGGACACATGAATCCTGTAAAATTCACAAAACACCACCCAACACACCAAAATAATACAAGATCTACGTTGAACAAAACATTAAGACAAACATGAAGCCTGCAAAATTCACAAAACATAACACAAAACACAAAAATAATACAAGACTTACGTTAACCACCATCATTAGGAAAACATGAAGCCTGTAAAATTCACAAAACACCACCCCACACACCAAAATAATACAAGACCTACGTTAACCACCACCATTAGGACAACATGAATCCTGCAAAAATTCACAAAACACAACACAAAACACCAAAAAATAATACAAGACATACATTAAACAAAAACATTAGGACAACATGAAAATATCACAGGTTCTGTATACATATACCCTGGCTAGCATCATAACGCATGTCAATCTCATTACCTCAAAACTATAAAGTTACTATCTAGCCTATGTGCAAAACTTACAATATTTTAACTTTTGTGTGACATTTTGGTTTTCATTGTACAACTCCCTAGAGTTAAAGATCTATAAGGGTCTATTTGGTACCAACTCTCCATGATTTACCTGGGAGGGTCGCCTGAACCCACTCAAGGACCACTGGTAGTCCCCGGACCATTGAAAACATTACACTATGTGCCTGGAATCACATCAGGGCATAGGTGGTACTGCAGTGTAATTATATATATATATAGAAATTGACCACAATTGAAAACTAGAATTAAAAAACATTTTAGTTAACTGAAACTAAATAAAAACTAAAAATAAATTAAAATGATAACTAAACTGAAACTGTATTGCATGTTCACAAAACTAACTAAAACTAACTGAAATTATAGAAAAAATACCCTTAGTTATAGTTTTTATCAATATTTATATGCATTCTGCTGAAAACATTGCACTATGTGACTGAAATCACATCAGGGCATAGGTGGTACTGCAGTGTAATTATATATATATATATATATATATATATATATATATATATATATATATATAGAGAAATTGACCACTAGGTGGGATATCCCTGACTTACACAAGAAATAAACAAAAGTCTGGATTCGTGACTGCCACAGCGGCGGGCCCCTATTCTACATATCTAGCCCCAACCGTGAGAGACAGGGTTGAGCAGACACCTAGGATGTGACTACCACAGCGGCGGGCCCCTATTCTACATATCTAGCCCCAACCGTGAGAGACAGGGTTGAGCAGACACCTAGGATGTGACTACCACAGCGGCGGGTCGCCATTTACATACTATTTGCAACCGTGAGTCACAACACCGCGGCATTGTATCAATCCCCCCAATTCTCCCTCAGTACTGTAATCTGAGACCTTTGTCTGCCTCCCCCATTGAACTCAGAGCTAATATTATAGGGGTCGCTGTGAGTCTTCACACTTAGATGCTACGGCAGCTGTTAATGTCAATTTATAATTAAACTATTACTTTTATTTTAAGTAATGTCTACATAGGCCTACCTGTTGTGGTCAGATTTGGTTGAACGCTTGGCTGAATGTTAAAGACAAAAAAAAATACAATCTATGACCCCCCCATCCCTGGCCCCCACACACATCACGCATACAAGTCACTTCAAAGATACTTGTATGTTTTAGACGTCTATTTTTAGACGTTTTTTATCCCATTTTTATACGCTCATCTAATAGCCCATACTGTACGGCATACTATAGCACGCCATTTTTCATCATTTTTGAGGTTTTGAAAAAAATTAAAAAACAAAAAAAACATGGGTTATAGCCCATCGTTTTTTGAAATTTTGAAAAAAAAAGTTAACCTCGTTTTTCATCATTTTTGAACATGGGCTATAGCCCATACCGTACGGCATACTATAGCACGCAGTTTTTCATCATTTTTGAGGATTTGAAAAAAATGAAAAAAAAACAAAACATGGGTTATAGCCCATCGTTTTTTGAAATTTTGAAAAAAAAAGTTAACCTCGTTTTTCATCATTTTTGAACATCCCACTGAGCAATAGCCGGCTATTAGACGTGCGTCTAAAAATGGGATGAAAAAACTCAAAAAATAGACGTCTAAAAATAGACGTCTAAAACACGTCTATTTTTAGACGTGTTTTAGACGTCTATTTTTAGACGTTTTTTATCCCATTTTTAGACGCTCATCTAATAGCCCATACTGTACGGCATACTATAGCACGCCATTTTTCATCATTTTTGAGGTTTTGAAAAAAATGAAAAAACAAAAAAAACATGGGTTATAGCCCATCGTTTTTTGAAATTTTGAAAAAAAAAGTTAACCTCGTTTTTCATCATTTTTGAACATGGGCTATAGCCCATACCGTACGGCATACTATAGCACGCAGTTTTTCATCATTTTTGAGGATTTGAAAAAAATGAAAAAAAAACAAAACATGGGTTATAGCCCATCGTTTTTTGAAATTTTGAAAAAAAAAGTTAACCTCGTTTTTCATCATTTTTGAACATCCCACTGAGCAATAGCCGGCTATTAGACGTGCGTCTAAAAATGGGATGAAAAAACTCAAAAAATAGACGTCTAAAAAACGTCTAAAAATAGACGTCTAAAACACGTCTATTTTTAGACGTGTTTTAGACGTCTATTTTTAGACGTTTTTTATCCCATTTTTAGACGCTCATCTAATAGCCCATACTGTACGGCATACTATAGCACGCCATTTTTCATCATTTTTGAGGTTTTGAAAAAAATGAAAAAACAAAAAAAACATGGGTTATAGCCCATTGGTTTTTGAAACTTTGAAAAAAAAAGTTAACCTTGTTTTTCATCATTTTTGAACATGGTCTATAGCCCCTACCGTACGGCATAATATAACACGCCGTTTTTCATCATTTTTGAGGATTTGAAAAAAATTCAAAATTTAAAAAAACATGGGTTATAGCCCATCGTTTTTTTAATTTTTGAAAAAAATGTTATCCTTGTTTTTCATCGTATTTGAGCATGGGCTATAGCCCCTACCGTACGGCATACTATAGCACACAGTTTTTCATCATTTTTGAGGATTTGAAAAAAATTCAAAATAAAAAAAAACATGGGTTATAGCCCATCGTTTTTTTAATTTTTGAAAAAAATGTTATCCTCGTTTTTCATCGTTTTTGAACATGGGCTATAGCCCCTACCGTACGGCATACTATAGCACGCCGTTTTTCATCATTTTTGAGGATTAGAAAAAAATTCAAAATAAAAAAAAACATGGGTTATAGCCCATCGTTTTTTGAAATTTTGAAAAAAAAAAGTTAACCTCGTTTTTCATCATTTTTGAACATCCCACTGAGCAATAGCCGGCTATTAGACGTGCGTCTAAAAATGGGATGAAAAAACTCAAAAAATAGACGTCTAAAAAACGTCTAAAAATAGACGTCTAAAACACGTCTATTTTTAGACGTGTTTTAGACGTCTATTTTTAGACGTTTTTTATCCCATTTTTAGACGCTCATCTAATAGCCCATACTGTACGGCATACTATAGCACGCCATTTTTCATCATTTTTGAGGTTTTGGAAAAAACAAAAAAAACATGGGTTATAGCCCATCGTTTTTTGAAATTTTGAAAAAAAAAGTTAACCTCGTTTTTCATCATTTTTGAACATGGGCTATAGCCCATACCGTACGGCATACTATAGCACGCAGTTTTTCATCATTTTTGAGGATTTGAAAAAAATGAAAAAAAAAAAAAACATGGGTTATAGCCCATCGTTTTTTGAAATTTTGAAAAAAAAAGTTAACCTCGTTTTTCATCATTTTTGAACATCCCACTGAGCAATAGCCGGCTATTAGACGTGCGTCTAAAAATGGGATGAAAAAACTCAAAAAATAGACGTCTAAAAAACGTCTAAAAATAGACGTCTAAAACACGTCTATTTTTAGACGTGTTTTAGACGTCTATTTTTAGACGTTTTTTATCCCATTTTTAGACGCTCATCTAATAGCCCATACTGTACGGCATACTATAGCACGCCATTTTTCATCATTTTTGAGGTTTTGAAAAAAATGAAAAAACAAAAAAAACATGGGTTATAGCCCATTGGTTTTTGAAACTTTGAAAAAAAAAGTTAACCTTGTTTTTCATCATTTTTGAACATGGTCTATAGCCCCTACCGTACGGCATAATATAGCACGCCGTTTTTCATCATTTTTGAGGATTTGAAAAAAATTCAAAATTTAAAAAAACATGGGTTATAGCCCATCGTTTTTTTAATTTTTGAAAAAAATGTTATCCTTGTTTTTCATCGTATTTGAGCATGGGCTATAGCCCCTACCGTACGGCATACTATAGCACGCAGTTTTTCATCATTTTTGAGGATTTGAAAAAAATTCAAAATTTCAAAAAACATGGGTTATAGCCCATCGTTTTTTTTATTTTTGAAAAAAATGTTATCCTCGTTTTTCATCGTTTTTGAACATGGGCTATAGCCCCTACCGTACGGCATACTATAGCACGCCGTTTTTCATCATTTTTGAGGATTTGAAAAAAATTCAAAATTTCAAAAAACATGGGTTATAGCCCATCGTTTTTTGAAATTTTGAAAAAAAAAGTTAACCTCGTTTTTCATCATTTTTGAACATCCCACTGAGCAATAGCCGGCTATTAGACATGCGTCTAAAAATGGGATAAAAAAACTCTAAAAATAGACGTCTAAAAAACGTCTAAAAATAGACGTCTAAAACACGTCTATTTTTAGACGTGTTTTAGACGTCTATTTTTAGACGTTTTTTATCCCATTTTTATACGCTCATCTAATAGCCCATACTGTACGGCATACTATAGCACGCCATTTTTCATCATTTTTGAGGTTTTGAAAAAAATTAAAAAACAAAAAAAACATGGGTTATAGCCCATCGTTTTTTGAAATTTTGAAAAAAAAGGTTAACCTCGTTTTTCATCATTTTTGAACATGGGCTATAGCCCATACCGTACGGCATACTATAGCACGCAGTTTTTCATCATTTTTGAGGATTTGAAAAAAATGAAAAAAAAACAAAACATGGGTTATAGCCCATCGTTTTTTGAAATTTTGAAAAAAAAAGTTAACCTCGTTTTTCATCATTTTTGAACATCCCACTGAGCAATAGCCGGCTATTAGACGTGCGTCTAAAAATGGGATGAAAAAACTCAAAAAATAGACGTCTAAAAAACGTCTAAAAATAGACGTCTAAAACACGTCTATTTTTAGACGTGTTTTAGACGTCTATTTTTAGACGTTTTTTATCCCATTTTTAGACGCTCATCTAATAGCCCATACTGTACGGCATACTATAGCACGCCATTTTTCATCATTTTTGAGGTTTTGAAAAAAATGAAAAAACAAAAAAAACATGGGTTATAGCCCATCGTTTTTTGAAATTTTGAAAAAAAAAGTTAACCTCGTTTTTCATCATTTTTGAACATGGGCTATAGCCCATACCGTACGGCATACTATAGCACGCAGTTTTTCATCATTTTTGAGGATTTGAAAAAAATGAAAAAAAAACAAAACATGGGTTATAGCCCATCGTTTTTTGAAATTTTGAAAAAAAAAGTTAACCTCGTTTTTCATCATTTTTGAACATCCCACTGAGCAATAGCCGGCTATTAGACGTGCGTCTAAAAATGGGATGAAAAAACTAAAAAAATAGACGTCTAAAAAACGTCTAAAAATAGACGTCTAAAACACGTCTATTTTTAGACGTGTTTTAGACGTCTATTTTTAGACGTTTTTTATCCCATTTTTAGACGCTCATCTAATAGCCCATACTGTACGGCATACTATAGCACGCCATTTTTCATCATTTTTGAGGTTTTGAAAAAAATGAAAAAACAAAAAAAACATGGGTTATAGCCCATTGGTTTTGGAAACTTTGAAAAAAAATGTTATCCTCGTTTTTCATCGTTTTTGAACATGGCCTATAGCCCCTACCGTACGGCATACTATAGCACGCCGTTTTTCATCATTTTTGAGGATTTGAAAAAAATTCAAAATTTCAAAAAACATGGGTTATAGCCCATCGTTTTTTGAATTTTTGAAAAAAAAATTATCCTCGTTTTTCATCGTTTTTGAGCATGGGCTATAGCCCCTACCGTACGGCATACTATAGCACGCAGTTTTTCATCATTTTTGAGGATTTGAAAAAAAATCAAAATTTCTAAAAACATGGGTTATAGCCCATCGTTTTTTTAATTTTTGAAAAAAATGTTATCCTCGTTTTTCATCGTTTTTGAGCATGGGCTATAGCCCCTACCGTACGGCGTACTATAGCACGCAGTTTTTCATCATTTTTGAGGATTTAAAAAAAATTCAAAATTTCAAAAAACATGGGTTATAGCCCATTGTTTTTTGAATTTTTGAAAAAAATGTTATCCTCGTTTTTCATCGTTTTTGAGCATGGGCTATAGCCCCTACCGTACGGCATACTATAGCACGCAGTTTTTCATCATTTTTGAGGATTTGAAAAAATTTCAAAATTTCAAAAAACATGGGTTATAGCCCATCGTTTTTTTTATTTTTGAAAAAAATGTTATCCTCGTTTTTCATCGTTTTTGAACATGGGCTATAGCCCCTACCGTACGGCATACTATAGCACGCCGTTTTTCATCATTTTTGAGGATTTGAAAAAATTTCAAAAATTCAAAAAACATGGGTTTTAGCCCATCATTTTTTTTTTTTTTGAAAAAAATGTTATCCTCGTTTTTCATCGTTTTTGAACATGGGCTATAGCCCCTACCGTACGGCATACTATAGCACGCAGTTTTTCATCATTTTTGAGGATTTGAAAAAAATTCAAAATTTCAAAAAACATGGGTTATAGCCCATCGTTTTTTTTATTTTTGAAAAAAATGTTATCCTTGTTTTTCATCGTTTTTGAACATGTGCTATAGCTCCTACCGTACGGCATACTATAGCACGCCGTTTTTCATCATTTTTGAGGATTTGAAAAAAATTCAAAATTTCAAAAAACATGGGTTATAGCCCATCGTTTTTTTAATTTTTGAAAAAAATGTTATCCTCGTTTTTCATCGTTTTTGAGCATGGGCTATAGCCCCTACCGTACGGCATACTATAGCACGCCGTTTTTCATCATTTTTGAGGATTTGAAAAAAATTCAAAAATTCAAAAAACATGGGTTATAGCCCATCGTTTTTTTAATTTTTGAAAAAAATGTTATCCTCGTTTTTCATCGTTTTTGAACATGGGCTATAGCCCCTACCGTACGGCATACTATAGCACGCAATTTTTCATCATTTTTGAGGATTTGAAAAAAATTCAAAATTTCAAAAAACATGGGTTATAGCCCATCGTTTTTTTAATTTTTGAAAAAAATGTTATCCTCGTTTTTCATCGTTTTTGAGCATGGGCTATAGCCCCTACCGTACGGCATACTATAGCACGCAATTTTTCATCATTTTTGAGGATTTGAAAAAAATTCAAAATTTCAAAAAACATGGGTTATAGCCCATCGTTTTTTTTTATTTTTGAAAAAAATGTTATCCTCGTTTTTCATCGTTTTTGAACATGGGCTATAGCCCCTACCGTACGGCATACTATAGCACGCCGTTTTTCATCATTTTTGAGGATTTGAAAAAAATTCAAAATTTCAAAAAACATGGGTTATAGCCCATCGTTTTTTGAATTTTTGAAAAAAATGTTATCCTTGTTTTTCATCGTTTTTGAACATGTGCTATAGCTCCTACCGTACGGCATACTATAGCACGCCGTTTTTCATCATTTTTGAGGATTTGAAAAAAATTCAAAATTTCAAAAAACATGGGTTATAGCCCATTGTTTTTTGAATTTTTGAAAAAAATGTTAGCCTCGTTTTTCATCGTTTTTGAGCATGGGCTATAGCCCCTACCGTACGGCATACTATAGCACGCAGTTTTTCATCATTTTTGAGGATTTGAAAAAAATTCAAAATTTCAAAAAACATGGGTTATAGCCCATCGTTTTTTTAATTTTTGAAAAAAAAATTATCCTCGTTTTTCATCGTTTTTGAACATGGGCTATAGCCCCTACCGTACGGCATACTATAGCACGCAGTTTTTCATCATTTTTGAGGATTTGAAAAAAATTCAAAATTTCAAAAAACATGGGTTATAGCCCATCGTTTTTTTAATTTTTGAAAAAAATGTTATCCTTGTTTTTTCATCGTTTTTGAACATGGGCTATAGCTCCTACCGTACGGCATACTATAGCACGCCGTTTTTCATCATTTTTGAGGATTTGAAAAAAAATCAAAATTTCAAAAAACATGGGTTATAGCACATTGTTTTTTGAATTTTTGAAAAAAATGTTATCCTCGTTTTTCATCGTTTTTGAGCATGGGCTATAGCCCCTACCGTACGGCATACTATAGCACGCAGTTTTTCATCATTTTTGAGGATTTGAAAAAATTTCAAAATTTCAAAAAACATGGGTTATAGCCCATCGTTTTTTTAATTTTTGAAAAAAATGTTATCCTCGTTTTTCATCGTTTTTGAACATGGGCTATAGCCCCTACCGTACGGCATACTATAGCACGCCGTTTTTCATCATTTTTGAGGATTTGAAAAAAATTCAACATTTCAAAAAACATGGGTTATAGCCCATCTTTTTTTTTTTTTTTGAAAAAAATGTTATCCTCGTTTTTCATCGTTTTTGAACATGGGCTATAGCCCCTACCGTACGGCATACTATAGCACGCCGTTTTTCATAATTTTTGAGGATTTGAAAAAATTCAAAAAATTCAAAAAACATGGGTTATAGCCCATTGTTTTTAGAATTTTTGAAAAAAATGTTATCCTCGTTTTTCATCGTTTTTGAGCATGGGCTATAGCCCCTACCGTACGGCATACTATAGCACGCAGTTTTTCATCATTTTTGAGGATTTGAAAAAAATTCAAAATTTCAAAAAACATGGGTTATAGCCCATCGTTTTTTTAATTTTTGAAAAAAATGTTATCCTCGTTTTTCATCGTTTTTGAGCATGGGCTATAGCCCCTACCGTACGGCATACTATAGCACGCAGTTTTTCATCATTTTTGAGGATTTGAAAAAAATTCAAATTTTCAAAAAACATGGGTTATAGCCCATCGTTTTTTTAATTTTTGAAAAAAATGTTATCCTCGTTTTTCATCGTTTTTGAACATGGGCTATAGCCCCTACCGTACGGCATACTATAGCACGCAGTTTTTCATCATTTTTGAGGATTTGAAAAAATTTAAAAATTTCAAAAAACATGGGTTATAGCCCATCGTTTTTTTAATTTTTGAAAAAAATGTTATCCTTGTTTTTCATCGTTTTTGAACATGGGCTATAGCCCCTACCGTACGGCATACTATAGCACGCAATTTTTCATCATTTTTGAGGATTTTAAAAAAATTCAAAATTTCAAAAAACATGGGTTATAGCCCATCGTTTTTTTAATTTTTGAAAAAAATGTTATCCTCGTTTTTCATCGTTTTTGAGCATGGGCTATAGCCCCTACCGTACGGCATACTATAGCACGCAATTTTTCATCATTTTTGAGGATTTGAAAAAAATTCAAAATTTCAAAAAACATGGGTTATAGCCCATCGTTTTTTTTTATTTTTGAAAAAAATGTTATCCTCGTTTTTCATCGTTTTTGAACATGGGCTATAGCCCCTACCGTACGGCATACTATAGCACGCCGTTTTTCATCATTTTTGAGGATTTGAAAAAAATTCAAAATTTCAAAAAACATGGGTTATAGCCCATTGTTTTTTGAATTTTTGAAAAAAATGTTAGCCTCGTTTTTCATCGTTTTTGAGCATGGGCTATAGCCCCTACCGTACGGCATACTATAGCACGCAGTTTTTCATCATTTTTGAGGATTTGAAAAAAATTCAAAATTTCAAAAAACATGGGTTATAGCCCATCGTTTTTTTAATTTTTGAAAAAAAAATTATCCTCGTTTTTCATCGTTTTTGAACATGGGCTATAGCCCCTACCGTACGGCATACTATAGCACGCAGTTTTTCATCATTTTTGAGGATTTGAAAAAATTTCAAAATTTCAAAAAACATGGGTTATAGCCCATCGTTTTTTTAATTTTTGAAAAAAATGTTATCCTTGTTTTTTCATCGTTTTTGAACATGGGCTATAGCTCCTACCGTACGGCATACTATAGCACGCCGTTTTTCATCATTTTTGAGGATTTGAAAAAAAATCAAAATTTCAAAAAACATGGGTTATAGCACATTGTTTTTTGAATTTTTGAAAAAAATGTTATCCTCGTTTTTCATCGTTTTTGAGCATGGGCTATAGCCCCTACCGTACGGCATACTATAGCACGCAGTTTTTCATCATTTTTGAGGATTTGAAAAAATTTCAAAATTTCAAAAAACATGGGTTATAGCCCATCGTTTTTTTAATTTTTGAAAAAAATGTTATCCTCGTTTTTCATCGTTTTTGAACATGGGCTATAGCCCCTACCGTACGGCATACTATAGCACGCCGTTTTTCATCATTTTTGAGGATTTGAAAAAAATTCAACATTTCAAAAAACATGGGTTATAGCCCATCTTTTTTTTTTTTTTTGAAAAAAATGTTATCCTCGTTTTTCATCGTTTTTGAACATGGGCTATAGCCCCTACCGTACGGCATACTATAGCACGCCGTTTTTCATAATTTTTGAGGATTTGAAAAAATTCAAAAAATTCAAAAAACATGGGTTATAGCCCATCGTTTTTTGAATTTTTGTAAAAAATGTTATCCTCGTTTTTCATCGTTATTGAACATGGGCTATAGCCCCTACCGTACGGCATACTATAGCATGCCGTTTTTCATCATTTTTGAGGATTTGAAAAAAATTCAAAATTTAAAAAAACATGGGTTATAGCACATTGTTTTTTGAATTTTTGAAAAAAATGTTATCCTCGTTTTTCATCGTTTTTGAGCATGGGCTATAGCCCCTACCGTACGGCATACTATAGCACGCAGTTTTTCATCATTTTTGAGGATTTGAAAAAAATTCAAAATTTCAAAAAACATGGGTTATAGCCCATTGTTTTTTGAATTTTTGAAAAAAAATGTATCCTCGTTTTTCATCGTTTTTGAGCATGGGCTATAGCCCCTACCGTACGGCATACTATAGCACGCAGTTTTTCATCATTTTTGAGGATTTGAAAAAAATTCAAAATTTCAAAAAACATGGGTTATAGCCCATCGTTTTTTTAATTTTTGAAAAAAATGTTATCCTCGTTTTTCATCGTTTTTGAGCATGGGCTATAGCCCCTACCGTACGGCATACTATAGCACGCAGTTTTTCATCATTTTTGAGGATTTGAAAAAAATTCAAATTTTCAAAAAACATGGGTTATAGCCCATCGTTTTTTTTATTTTTGAAAAAAATGTTATCCTTGTTTTTCATCGTTTTTGAACATGTGCTATAGCTCCTACCGTACGGCATACTATAGCACGCCGTTTTTCATCATTTTTGAGGATTTGAAAAAAATTCAAAATTTCAAAAAACATGGGTTATAGCCCATTGTTTTTAGAATTTTTGAAAAAAATGTTATCCTCGTTTTTCATCGTTTTTGAGCATGGGCTATAGCCCCTACCGTACGGCATACTATAGCACGCAGTTTTTCATCATTTTTGAGGATTTGAAAAAAATTCAAAATTTCAAAAAACATGGGTTATAGCCCATCGTTTTTTTAATTTTTGAAAAAAATGTTATCCTCGTTTTTCATCGTTTTTGAGCATGGGCTATAGCCCCTACCGTACGGCATACTATAGCACGCAGTTTTTCATCATTTTTGAGGATTTGAAAAAAATTCAAATTTTCAAAAAACATGGGTTATAGCCCATCGTTTTTTTAATTTTTGAAAAAAATGTTATCCTCGTTTTTCATCGTTTTTGAACATGGGCTATAGCCCCTACCGTACGGCATACTATAGCACGCAGTTTTTCATCATTTTTGAGGATTTGAAAAAATTTAAAAATTTCAAAAAACATGGGTTATAGCCCATCGTTTTTTTAATTTTTGAAAAAAATGTTATCCTTGTTTTTCATCGTTTTTGAACATGGGCTATAGCTCCTACCGTACGGCATACTATAGCACGCCGTTTTTCATCATTTTTGAGGATTTGAAAAAAATTCAAAATTTCAAAAAACATGGGTTATAGCCCATCATTTATTTTATTTTTTGAAAAAAATGTTATCCTCGTTTTTCATCGTTTTTGAACATGGGTTATAGCCCCTACCGTACGGCATACTATAGCACGCCGTTTTTCATAATTTTTGAGGATTTGAAAAAATTCAAATTTTCAAAAAACATGGGTTATAGCCCATCGTTTTTTTTATTTTTGAAAAAAATGTTATCCTTGTTTTTCATCGTTTTTGAACATGTGCTATAGCTCCTACCGTACGGCATACTATAGCACGCCGTTTTTCATCATTTTTGAGGATTTGAAAAAAATTCAAAATTTCAAAAAACATGGGTTATAGCCCATTGTTTTTTGAATTTTTGAAAAAAATGTTATCCTCGTTTTTCATCGTTTTTGAGCATGGGCTATAGCCCCTACCGTACGGCATACTATAGCACGCAGTTTTTCATCATTTTTGAGGATTTGAAAAAAATTCAAAATTTCAAAAACATGGGTTATAGCCCATCGTTTTTTTAATTTTTGAAAAAAATGTTATCCTTGTTTTTCATCGTTTTTGAACATGGGCTATAGCTCCTACCGTACGGCATACTATAGCACGCCGTTTTTCATCATTTTTGAGGATTTGAAAAAAATTCAAAATTTCAAAAAACATGGGTTATAGCACATCGTTTTTTTAATTTTTGAAAAAAATGTTATCCTTGTTTTTCATCGTTTTTGAACATGTGCTATAGCTCCTACCGTACGGCATACTATAGCACGCCGTTTTTCATCATTTTTGAGGATTTGAAAAAAATTCAAAATTTCAAAAAACATGGGTTATAGCCCATTGTTTTTTGAATTTTTGAAAAAAATGTTATCCTCGTTTTTCATCGTTTTTGAGCATGGGCTATAGCCCCTACCGTACGGCATACTATATTACGCAGTTTTTCATCATTTTTGAGGATTTGAAAAAAATTCAAAATTTCAAAAAACATGGGTTATAGCCCATCGTTTTTTTAATTTTTGAAAAAAATGTTATCCTCGTTTTTCATCGTTTTTGAGCATGGGCTATAGCCCCTACCGTACGGCATACTATAGCACGCACTTTTTCATCATTTTTGAGGATTTGAAAAAAATTCAAAATTTCAAAAAACATGGGTTATAGCCCATCGTTTTTTTAATTTTTGAAAAAAATGTTATCCTCGTTTTTCATCGTTTTTGAACATGGGCTATAGCCCCTACCGTACGGCATACTATAGCACGCAGTTTTTCATCATTTTTGAGGATTTGAAAAAATTTCAAAATTTCAAAAAACATGGGTTATAGCCCATCGTTTTTTTAATTTTTGAAAAAAATGTTATCCTTGTTTTTCATCGTTTTTGAACATGGGCTATAGCTCCTACCGTACGGCATACTATAGCACGCCGTTTTTCATCATTTTTGAGGATTTGAAAAAAATTCAAAATTTCAAAAAACATGGGTTATAGCCCATCATTTATTTTATTTTTTGAAAAAAATGTTATCCTCGTTTTTCATCGTTTTTGAACATGGGCTATAGCCCCTACCGTACGGCATACTATAGCACGCCGTTTTTCATAATTTTTGAGGATTTGAAAAAATTCAAATTTTCAAAAAACATGGGTTATAGCCCATCGTTTTTTTTATTTTTGAAAAAAATGTTATCCTTGTTTTTCATCGTTTTTGAACATGTGCTATAGCTCCTACCGTACGGCATACTATAGCACGCCGTTTTTCATCATTTTTGAGGATTTGAAAAAAATTCAAAATTTCAAAAAACATGGATTATAGCCCATTGTTTTTTGAATTTTTGAAAAAAATGTTATCCTCGTTTTTCATCGTTTTTGAGCATGGGCTATAGCCCCTACCGTACGGCATACTATAGCACGCAGTTTTTCATCATTTTTGAGGATTTGAAAAAAATTCAAAATTTCAAAAAACATGGGTTATAGCCCATCGTTTTTTTAATTTTTGAAAAAAATGTTATCCTTGTTTTTCATCGTTTTTGAACATGGGCTATAGCTCCTACCGTACGGCATACTATAGCACGCCGTTTTTCATCATTTTTGAGGATTTGAAAAAAATTCAAAATTTCAAAAAACATGGGTTATAGCACATCGTTTTTTTAATTTTTGAAAAAAATGTTATCCTCGTTTTTCATCGTTTTTGAACATGGGCTATAGCCCCTACCGTACGGCATACTATAGCACGCCGTTTTTCATCATTTTTGAGGATTTGAAAAAAATTCAAAATTTCAAAAAACATGGGTTATAGCCCATCGTTTTTTTATTTTTTGAAAAAAATGTTATCCTCGTTTTTCATCGTTTTTGAACATGGGCTATAGCCCCTACCGTACGGCATACTATAGCACGCCGTTTTTCATAATTTTTGAGGATTTGAAAAAAAATCAAAATTTCAAAAAACATGGGTTATAGCCCATCATTTATTTATTTTTTTGAAAAAAATGTTATCCTCGTTTTTCATCGTTTTTGAACATGGGCTATAGCCCCTACCGTACGGCATACTATAGCACGCCGTTTTTCATAATTTTTTAGGATTTGAAAAAATTCAAAAAATTCAAAAAACATGGGTTATAGCCCATCGTTTTTTGAATTTTTGTAAAAAATGTTATCCTCGTTTTTCATCGTTTTTGAACATGGGCTATAGCCCCTACCGTACGGCATACTATAGCATGCCGTTTTTCATCATTTTTGAGGATTTGAAAAAAATTCAAAAATTCAAAAAACATGGGTTATAGCCCATCGTTTTTTGAATTTTTGAAAAAAATGTTATCCTCGTTTTTCATCGTTTTTGTACATGGGCTATAGCTCCTACCGTACGGCATACTATAGCACGCCGTTTTTCATCATTTTTGAGGATTTGAAAAAAATTCAAAATTTCAAAAAACATGGGTTATAGCCCATCGTTTTTTTAATTTTTGAAAAAAATGTTATCCTCGTTTTTCATCGTTTTTGAGCATGGGCTATAGCCCCTACCGTACGGCATACTATAGCACGCAGTTTTTCATCATTTTTGAGGATTTGAAAAAAATTCAAAATTTCAAAAAACATGGGTTATAGCCCATCGTTTTTTTAATTTTTGAAAAAAATGTTATCCTCGTTTTTCATCGTTTTTGAACATGGGCTATAGCCCCTACCGTACGGCATACTATAGCACGCAGTTTTTCATCATTTTTGAGGATTTGAAAAAAATTCAAAATTTCAAAAAACATGGGTTATAGCCCATCGTTTTTTTAATTTTTGAAAAAAATGTTATCCTTGTTTTTCATCGTTTTTGAACATGGGCTATAGCTCCTACCGTACGGCATACTATAGCACGCCGTTTTTCATCATTTTTGAGGATTTGAAAAAAATTCAAAATTTCAAAAAACATGGGTTATAGCCCATTGTTTTTTGAATTTTTGAAAAAAATGTTATCCTCGTTTTTCATCGTTTTTGAGCATGGGCTATAGCCCCTACCGTACGGCATACTATAGCACGCAGTTTTTCATCATTTTTGAGGATTTGAAAAAAATTCAAAATTTCAAAAAACATGGGTTATAGCCCATCGTTTTTTTAATTTTTGAAAAAAATGTTATCCTTGTTTTTCATCGTTTTTGAACATGGGCTATAGCTCCTACCGTACGGCATACTATAGCACGCCGTTTTTCATCATTTTTGAGGATTTGAAAAAAATTCAAAATTTCAAAAAACATGGGTTATAGCACATAGTTTTTTTAATTTTTGAAAAAAATGTTATCCTCGTTTTTCATCGTTTTTGAACATGGGCTATAGCCCCTACCGTACGGCATACTATAGCACGCCGTTTTTCATCATTTTTGAGGATTTGAAAAAAATTCAAAATTTCAAAAAACATGGGTTATAGCCCATCGTTTTTTTATTTTTTGAAAAAAATGTTATCCTCGTTTTTCATCGTTTTTGAACATGGGCTATAGCCCCTACCGTACGGCATACTATAGCACGCCGTTTTTCATAATTTTTGAGGATTTGAAAAAAAATCAAAATTTCAAAAAACATGGGTTATAGCCCATCATTTATTTATTTTTTTGAAAAAAATGTTATCCTCGTTTTTCATCGTTTTTGAACATGGGCTATAGCCCCTACCGTACGGCATACTATAGCACGCCGTTTTTCATAATTTTTTAGGATTTGAAAAAATTCAAAAAATTCAAAAAACATGGGTTATAGCCCATCGTTTTTTGAATTTTTGTAAAAAATGTTATCCTCGTTTTTCATCGTTTTTGAACATGGGCTATAGCCCCTACCGTACGGCATACTATAGCATGCCGTTTTTCATCATTTTTGAGGATTTGAAAAAAATTCAAAAATTCAAAAAACATGGGTTATAGCCCATCGTTTTTTGAATTTTTGAAAAAAATGTTATCCTCGTTTTTCATCGTTTTTGTACATGGGCTATAGCTCCTACCGTACGGCATACTATAGCACGCCGTTTTTCATCATTTTTGAGGATTTGAAAAAAATTCAAAATTTCAAAAAACATGGGTTATAGCCCATCGTTTTTTTAATTTTTGAAAAAAATGTTATCCTCGTTTTTCATCGTTTTTGAGCATGGGCTATAGCCCCTACCGTACGGCATACTATAGCACGCAGTTTTTCATCATTTTTGAGGATTTGAAAAAAATTCAAAATTTCAAAAAACATGGGTTATAGCCCATCGTTTTTTTAATTTTTGAAAAAAATGTTATCCTCGTTTTTCATCGTTTTTGAACATGGGCTATAGCCCCTACCGTACGGCATACTATAGCACGCAGTTTTTCATCATTTTTGAGGATTTGAAAAAAATTCAAAATTTCAAAAAACATGGGTTATAGCCCATCGTTTTTTTAATTTTTGAAAAAAATGTTATCCTTGTTTTTCATCGTTTTTGAACATGGGCTATAGCTCCTACCGTACGGCATACTATAGCACGCCGTTTTTCATCATTTTTGAGGATTTGAAAAAAATTCAAAATTTCAAAAAACATGGGTTATAGCCCATTGTTTTTTGAATTTTTGAAAAAAATGTTATCCTCGTTTTTCATCGTTTTTGAGCATGGGCTATAGCCCCTACCGTACGGCATACTATAGCACGCAGTTTTTCATCATTTTTGAGGATTTGAAAAAAATTCAAAATTTCAAAAAACATGGGTTATAGCCCATCGTTTTTTTAATTTTTGAAAAAAATGTTATCCTCGTTTTTCATCGTTTTTGAGCATGGGCTATAGCCCCTACCGTACGGCATACTATAGCACGCAGTTTTTCATCATTTTTGAGGATTTGAAAAAAATTCAAAATTTCAAAAAACATGGGTTATAGCCCATCGTTTTTTTAATTTTTGAAAAAAATGTTATCCTCGTTTTTCATCGTTTTTGAACATGGGCTATAGCCCCTACCGTACGGCATACTATAGCACGCAGTTTTTCATCATTTTTGAGGATTTGAAAAAAAATCAAAATTTCAAAAAACATGGGTTATAGCCCATCGTTTTTTTAATTTTTGAAAAAAATGTTATCCTTGTTTTTCATCGTTTTTGAACATGGGCTATAGCTCCTACCGTACGGCATACTATAGCACGCCGTTTTTCATCATTTTTGAGGATTTGAAAAAAATTCAAAATTTCAAAAAACATGGGTTATAGCCCATTGTTTTTTGAATTTTTGAAAAAAATGTTATCCTCGTTTTTCATCGTTTTTGAGCATGGGCTATAGCCCCTACCGTACGGCATACTATAGCACGCAGTTTTTCATCATTTTTGAGGATTTGAAAAAAATTCAAAATTTCAAAAAACATGGGTTATAGCCCATCGTTTTTTTAATTTTTGAAAAAAATGTTATCCTCGTTTTTCATCGTTTTTGAGCATGGGCTATAGCCCCTACCGTACGGCATACTATAGCACGCAGTTTTTCATCATTTTTGAGGATTTGAAAAAAATTCAAAATTTCAAAAAACATGGGTTATATCCCATCGTTTTTTAAATTTTTGAAAAAAATGTTATCCTCGTTTTTCATCGTTTTTGAACATGGGCTATAGACCCTACCGTACGGCATACTATAGCACGCAGTTTTTCATCATTTTTGAGGATTTGAAAAAATGTCAAAATTTAAAAAAACATGGGTTATATCCCATCGTTTTTTAAATTTTTGAAAAAAATGTTATCCTTGTTTTTCATCGTTTTTGAACATGGGCTATAGCTCCTACCGTACGGCATACTATAGCAAGCCGTTTTTCATCATTTTTGAGGATTTGAAAAAAATTCAAATTTTCAAAAAACATGGGTTATAGCCCATTGTTTTTTGAATTTTTGAAAAAAATGTTATCCTCGTTTTTCATCGTTTTTGAGCATGGGCTATAGCCCCTACCGTACGGCATACTATAGCACGCAGTTTTTCATCATTTTTGAGGATTTGAAAAAAATTCAAAATTTCAAAAAACATGGGTTATAGCCCATCGTTTTTTTAATTTTTGAAAAAAATGTTATCCTCGTTTTTCATCGTTTTTGAACATGGGCTATAGCCCCTACCGTACGGCATACTATAGCACGCAGTTTTTCATCATTTTTGAGGATTTGAAAAAAATTCAAAATTTCAAAAAACATGGGTTATAGCCCATCGTTTTTTTAATTTTTGAAAAAAATGTTATCCTTGTTTTTCATCGTTTTTGAACATGGGCTATAGCTCCTACCGTACGGCATACTATAGCACGCCGTTTTTCATCATTTTTGAGGATTTGAAAATATTTCAAAATTTCAAAAAACATGGGTTATAGCCCATTGTTTTTTGAATTTTTGAAAAAAATGTTATCCTCGTTTTTCATCGTTTTTGAGCATGGGCTATAGCCCCTACCGTACGGCATACTATAGCACGCAGTTTTTCATCATTTTTGAGGATTTGAAAAAAATTCAAATTTTCAAAAAACATGGGTTATAGCCCATCGTTTTTTTAATTTTTGAAAAAAATGTTATCCTCGTTTTTCATCGTTTTTGAGCATGGGCTATAGCCCCTACCGTACGGCATACTATAGCACGCAGTTTTTCATCATTTTTGAGGATTTGAAAAAAATTCAAAATTTCAAAAAACATGGGTTATAGCCCATCGTTTTTTAAATTTTTGAAAAAAATGTTATCCTCGTTTTTCATCGTTTTTGAACATGGGCTATAGACCCTACCGTACGGCATACTATAGCACGCAGTTTTTCATCATTTTTGAGGATTTGAAAAAATTTCAAAATTTCAAAAAACATGGGTTATAGCCCATCGTTTTTTTAATTTTTGAAAAAAATGTTATCCTTGTTTTTCATCGTTTTTGAACATGGGCTATAGCTCCTACCGTACGGCATACTATAGCAAGCCGTTTTTCATCATTTTTGAGGATTTGAAAAAAATTCAAAATTTCAAAAAACATGGGTTATAGCCCATTGTTTTTTGAATTTTTGAAAAAAATGTTATCCTCGTTTTTCATCGTTTTTGAGCATGGGCTATAGCCCCTACCGTACGGCATACTATAGCACGCAGTTTTTCATCATTTTTGAGGATTTGAAAAAAATTCAAAATTTCAAAAAACATGGGTTATAGCCCATCGTTTTTTTAATTTTTGAAAAAAATGTTATCCTCGTTTTTCATCGTTTTTGAACATGGGCTATAGCCCCTACCGTACGGCATACTATAGCACGCAGTTTTTCATCATTTTTGAGGATTTGAAAAAAAATCAAAATTTCAAAAAACATGGGTTATAGCCCATCGTTTTTTTAATTTTTGAAAAAAATGTTATCCTCGTTTTTCATCGTTTTTGAACATGGGCTATAGCCCCTACTGTACGGCATACTATAGCACGCCGTTTTTCATCATATTTGAGGATTTGAAAAAATTTCAAAATTTCAAAAAACATGGGTTATAGCCCATCGTTTTTTTTATTTTTGAAAAAAGATGTTATCCTTGTTTTTCATCGTTTTTGAACATGGGCTATAGCCTCTACCGTACGGCATACTATAGCACGCCGTTTTTCATCATTTTTGAGGATTTGAAAAAAATTCTAAATTTCAAAAAACATGGGTTATAGCCCATCGTTTTTTGAATTTTAGAAAAAAATGTTATCCTCGTTTTTCATCGTTTTTGAACATGGGCTATAGCCCCTACCGTACGGCATAATATAGCACGCCGTTTTTCATCATTTTTGAGGATTTGAATTTTTTTTGTAACTTTAAAAAACATGGGTTATAGCCCATCGTTTTTTTAATTTTTGAAAAAAATGTTATCCTCGTTTTTCATCGTTTTTGAGCATGGGCTATAGCCCCTACCGTACGGCATACTATAGCACGCAGTTTTTCATCATTTTTGAGGATTTGAAAAAAATTCAAAATTTCAAAAAACATGGGTTATAGCCCATCGTTTTTTTAATTTTTGAAAAAAATGTTATCCTCGTTTTTCATCGTTTTTGAACATGGGCTATAGCCCCTACCGTACGGCATACTATAGCACGCAGTTTTTCATCATTTTTGAGGATTTGAAAAAAAATCTAAATTTCAAAAAACATGGGTTATAGCCCATCGTTTTTTTAATTTTTGAAAAAAAAATTATCCTCGTTTTTCATCGTTTTTGAACATGGGCTATAGCCCCTACCGTACGGCATACTATAGCACGCCGTTTTTCATCATTTTTGAGGATTTGAAAAAATTTAAAATTTTCAAAAAACATGGGTTATAGCCCATCGTTTTTTTTATTTTTGAAAAAAATGTTATCCTTGTTTTTCATCGTTTTTGAACATGGGCTATAGCCTCTACCGTACGGCATACTATAGCACGCCGTTTTTCATCATTTTTGAGGATTTGAAAAAAATTCAAAATTTCAAAAAACATGGGTTATAGCCCATCGTTTTTTGAATTTTTGAAAAAAATGTTATCCTCGTTTTTCATCGTTTTTGAACATGGGCTATAGCCCCTACCGTACGGCATAATATAGCACGCCGTTTTTCATCATTTTTGAGGATTTGAATTTTTTTTGTAACTTTAAAAAACATGGGTTATAGCCCATCGTTTTTTTAATTTTTGAAAAAAATGTTATCCTCGTTTTTCATCGTTTTTGAGCATGGGCTATAGCCCCTACCGTACGGCATACTATAGCACGCAGTTTTTCATCATTTTTGAGGATTTGAAAAAAATTCAAAATTTCAAAAAACATGGGTTATAGCCCATCGTTTTTTTTATTTTTGAAAAAAATGTTATCCTCGTTTTTCATCGTTTTTGAACATGGGCTATAGCCCCTACCGTACGGCATACTATAGCACACAGTTTTTCATCATTTTTGAGAATTTGAAAAAAATTCAAAATAAAAAAAAACATGGGTTATAGCCCATCGTTTTTTGAATTTTTGAAAAAAATGTTATCCTCGTTTTTCATCGTTTTTGAACATGGGCTATAGCCCCTACCGTACGGCATAATATAGCACGCCGTTTTTCATCATTTTTAAGGATTTGAATTTTTTTTTTAATTTTAAAAACATGGGTTATAGCCCATCGTTTTTTGAATTTTTGTAAAAAATGTTATCCTCGTTTTTCCTCGTTTTTGAACATGGGCTATAGCCCCTACCGTACGGCATAATATAGCACGCCGTTTTTAATCATTTTTGAGGATTTGAAAAAATTTCAAAATTTCAAAAAACATGGGTTATAGCCCATCGTTTTTTTAATTTTTGAAAAAAATGTTATCCTCGTTTTTCATCGTTTTTGAGCATGGGCTATAGCCCCTACCGTACGGCATACTATAGCACGCAGTTTTTCATCATTTTTGAGGATTTGAAAAAAATTCAAAATTTCTAAAAACATGGGTTATAGCCCATCGTTTTTTAAATTTTTGAAAAAAATGTTATCCTTGTTTTTCATCGTTTTTGAACATGGGCTATAGACCCTACCGTACGGCATACTATAGCACGCAGTTTTTCATCATTTTTGAGGATTTGAAAAAAATTCAAAATTTCAAAAAACATGGGTTATAGCCCATCGTTTTTTTAATTTTTGAAAAAAATGTTATCCTTGTTTTTCATCGTTTTTGAACATGGGCTATAGCTCCTACCGTACGGCATACTATAGCAAGCCGTTTTTCATCATTTTTGAGGATTTGAAAAAAATTCAAAATTTCAAAAAACATGGGTTATAGCCCATTGTTTTTTGAATTTTTGAAAAAAATGTTATCCTCGTTTTTCATCGTTTTTGAGCATGGGCTATAGCCCCTACCGTACGGCATACTATAGCACGCAGTTTTTCGTCATTTTTGAGGATTTGAAAAAAATTCAAAATTTCAAAAAACATGGGTTATAGCCCATCGTTTTTTTAATTTTTGAAAAAAATGTTATCCTCGTTTTTCATCGTTTTTGAACATGGGCTATAGCCCCTACCGTACGGCATACTATAGCACGCAGTTTTTCATCATTTTTGAGGATTTGAAAAAAAATCAAAATTTCAAAAAACATGGGTTATAGCCCATCGTTTTTTTAATTTTTGAAAAAAATGTTATCCTCGTTTTTCATCGTTTTTGAACATGGGCTATAGCCCCTACCGTACGGCATACTATAGCACGCCGTTTTTCATCATTTTTGAGGATTTGAAAAAATTAAAAAATTTCAAAAAACATGGGTTATAGCCCATCGTTTTTTGAATTTTTGAAAAAAATGTTATCCTCGTTTTTCATCGTTTTTGAACATGGGCTATAGCCCCTACCGTACGGCATAATATAGCACGCCGTTTTTCATCATTTTTGAGGATTTGAATTTTTTTTGTAACTTTAAAAAACATGGGTTATAGCCCATCGTTTTTTTAATTTTTGAAAAAAATGTTATCCTCGTTTTATCGTTTTTGAGCATGGGCTATAGCCCCTACCGTACGGCATACTATAGCACGCAGTTTTTCATCATTTTTGAGGATTTGAAAAAATTTCAAAATTTCAAAAAACATGGGTTATAGCCCATCGTTTTTTAAATTTAAAAAAAAAATGTTATCCTCGTTTTTCATCGTTTTTGAACATGGGCTATAGCCCCTACCGTACGGCATACTATAGCACACAGTTTTTCATCATTTTTGAGGATTTGAAAAAAATTCAAAATTTCCAAAAACATGGGTTATAGCCCATCGTTTTTTGAATTTTTGAAAAAAATGTTATCCTCGTTTTTCATCGTTTTTGAACATGGGCTATAGCCCCTACCGTACGGCATAATATAGCACGCCGTTTTTCATCATTTTTGAGGATTTGAATTTTTTTTTAAATTTTTAAAAACATGGGTTATAGCCCATCGTTTTTTGAATTTTTGTAAAAAATGTTATCCTCGTTTTTCATCGTTTTTGAACATGGGCTATAGCCCCTACCGTACGGCATAATATAGCACGCCGTTTTTCATCATTTTTGAGGATTTGAAAAAATTTAAAAATTTCAAAAAACATGGGTTATAGCCCATCGTTTTTTTTATTTTTGAAAAAAATGTTATCCTTGTTTTTCATCGTTTTTGAACATGGGCTATAGCCTCTACCGTACGGCATACTATAGCACGCCGTTTTTCATCATTTTTGAAGATTTGAAAAAAATTCAAAATTTCAAAAAACATGGGTTATAGCCCATCGTTTTTTGAATTTTTGAAAAAAATGTTATCCTCGTTTTTCATCGTTTTTGAACATGGGCTATAGCCCCTACCGTACGGCATAATATAGCACGCCGTTTTTCATCATTTTTGAGGATTTGAATTTTTTTTGTAACTTTAAAAAACATGGGTTATAGCCCATCGTTTTTTTAATTTTTGAAAAAAATGTTATCCTCGTTTTTCATCGTTTTTGAGCATGGGCTATAGCCCCTACCGTACGGCATACTATAGCACGCAGTTTTTCATCATTTTTGAGGATTTGAAAAAAATTAAAAATTTCAAAAAACATGGGTTATAGCCCATCGTTTTTTTAATTTTTGAAAAAAATGTTATCCTCGTTTTTCATCGTTTTTGAACATGGGCTATAGCCCCTACCGTACGGCATACTATAGCACACAGTTTTTCATCATTTTTGAGGATTTGAAAAAAATTCAAAATTTCAAAAAACATGGGTTATAGCCCATCGTTTTTTGAATTTTTGAAAAAAATGTTATCCTCGTTTTTCATCGTTTTTGAACATGGGCTATAGCCCCTACCGTACGGCATAATATAGCACGCCGTTTTTCATCATTTTTGAGGATTTTAATTTTTTTTTAAATTTTAAAAAACATGGGTTATAGCCCATCGTTTTTTGAATTTTTGTAAAAAATGTTATCCTCGTTTTTCATCGTTTTTGAACATGGGCTATAGCCCCTACCGTACGGCATACTATAGCACGCCATTTTTCATCATTTTTGAGGATTTGAAAAAAATTCAAAATTTCAAAAAACATGGGTTATAGCCCATCGTTTTTTTAATTTTTGAAAAAAATGTTATCCTCGTTTTTCATCGTTTTTGAACATGGGCTATAGTCCTACCGTACGGCATACTATAGCACGCCGTTTTTCATCATTTTTGAAGATTTGAAAAAAATCAAAATTTAAAAAAACATGGGTTATAGCCCATCGTTTTTTGAATTTTTGAAAAAAAGTTTATCCTCGTTTTTCATCGTTTTTGTACATGGGCTATAGCTCCTACCGTACGGCATACTATAGCACGCCGTTTTTCATCATTTTTGAGGATTTTAAAAATTTAAAAATTTAAAAAAACATGGGTTATAGCCCATCGTTTTTTGAGTTTTTGTAAAAAATGTTATCCTCTTTTTTCATCGTTTTTGAACATGGGCTATAGCCCCTACCGTACGGCATACTATAGCACGCCGTTTTTCATCATTTTTGAGGATTTGAAAAAAATTCAAAATTTCAAAAAACATGGGTTATAGCCCATCGTTTTTTTAATTTTTGAAAAAAATGTTATCCTCGTTTTTCATCGTTTTTGAACATGGTCTATAGCCCCTGCCGTACGGCATACTATAGCACGCCGTTTTTCATCATTTTTGAGGATTTGAAAAAAATTCAAAATTTCAAAAAACATGGGTTATAGCCCATCGTTTTTTGATTTTTTGAAAAAAATGTTATCCTCGTTTTTCATCGTTTTTGAACATGGGCTATAGCCCCTACCGTACGGCATACTATAGCACGCCATTTTTCATCATTTTTGAGGATTTGAAAAAAATTCAAAATTTCAAAAAACATGGGTTATAGCCCATCGTTTTTTTAATTTTTGAAAAAAATGTTATCCTCGTTTTTCATCGTTTTTGAACATGGGCTATAGTCCTACCGTACGGCATACTATAGCACGCCGTTTTTCATCATTTTTGAAGATTTGAAAAAAATCAAAATTTAAAAAAACATGGGTTATAGCCCATCGTTTTTAGAATTTTTGTAAAAAATGTTATCCTCGTTTTTCATCGTTTTTGAACATGGGCTATAGCCCCTACCGTACGGCATACTATAGCACGCCGTTTTTCATCATTTTTGAGGATTTGAAAAAAATTCAAAATTTCAAAAAACATGGGTTATAGCCCATCGTTTTTTTAATTTTTGAAAAAAATGTTATCCTCGTTTTTCATCGTTTTTGAGCATGGGCTATAGCCCCTACCGTACGGCATACTATAGCACGCAGTTTTTCATCATTTTTGAAGATTTGAAAAAAATTAAAAATTTCAAAAAACATGGGTTATAGCCCATCGTTTTTTAAATTTTTGAAAAAAATGTTATCCTCGTTTTTCATCGTTTTTGAACATGGGCTATAGCTCCTACCGTACGGCATACTATAGCACGCCGTTTTTCATCATTTTTGAGGATTTTAAAAAATTTCAACATTTCAAAAAACATGGGTTATAGCCCATCGTTTTTTTAATTTTTGAAAAAAATGTTATCCTTGTTTTTCATCGTTTTTGAACATGGGCTATAGCCCCTACCGTACGGCATACTATAGCACGCCGTTTTTCATAATTTTTGAGGATTTGAAAAAAATTCTACATTTCAAAAAACATTGGTTATAGCCCATCGTTTTTTGATTTTTTGAAAAAAAAATTATCCTCGTTTTTCATCGTTTTTGAACATGGGCTATAGCCCCTACCGTACGGCATACTATAGCACGCCGTTTTTCATCAGTTTTGAGGATTTGAAAAAAAATAAAAAATTCCAAAAACATGGGTTATAGCCCATCGTTTTTTGAAATTTTGAAAAAAAAAGTTAACCTCGTTTTTCATCATTTTTGACCATCCCACTGAGCAATAGCCGGCTATTAGACGTGCGTCTAAAAATGGGATAAAAAACGTCTAAAAATAGACGTCTAAAAAACGTCTAAAAATAGACGTCTAAAACACGTCTATTTTTAGACGTGTTTTAGACGTATATTTTTAGACGTTTTTTATCCCATTTTTAGACGCTCATCTAATAGCCCATACTGTACGGCATACTGTAGCATGCCATTTTTCATCATTTTTGAGGTTTTGAAAAAAATGAAAAAAAAAAAAAACATGTGTTATAGCCCATCGTTTTTTGAATTTTTGATATTTTTTTTATCCTGGTTTTTCATCATTTTTGACCATAGGCTATAGCCCATACCGTACGGCATACTATAGCACGCCGTTTTTCATCATTTTTGAGGATTTGAAAAAAAATCTAAAATTGGGTTATATTATAGCCCATCGTTTTTTGATTTAAAAAAATAATAATCCTTGTTTTTCATCATTTTTGACCATCCCACTGAGCAATAGCCGGCTATTAGACGTGCGTCTAAAAATGGGATACAAAACGTCAAAAAATAGACGTCTAAAAAACGTCAAAAAATAGACGTCTAAAAAACGTCTAAAAATAGACGTCTAAAACACGTCTTTTTTTAGACGTGTTTTAGACGTCTATTTTTAGACGTTTTTTATCCCATTTTTAGACGCTCATCTAATAGCCCATATCGTACGGCATACTGTAGCACGACGTTTTTCATCATTTTTGAGGATTTTAAAAGAATGGATGGAAAAGAACGATGTGTTATAGCCCATCGTTTTTTGAATTTTTGATATTTTATATCCTGGTTTTTCATCATTTTTGACCATAGGCTATAGCCCATACCGTACGGCATACTATAGCACGCCGTTTTTCATCATGTTTGAGGATTTGAAAAAAAATCTAAAATTGGGTTATATTATAGCCCATCGTTTTTTTATTTAAAAAAATTATAATCCTCGTTTTTCATAATTTTTGTCTAAAAATAGACGTCTAAAACACGTCTATTTTTAGACGTGTTTTAGACGTCTATTTTTAGACGTCTATTTTTAGACGTTTTTGATCCCATTTTTAGACGCTCATCTAATAGCCGATATCGTACGGCATACTGTAGCACGCCGTTTTTCATCATTTTTGACCATCCCACTGAGCAATAGCCGGCTATTAGACGTGCGTCTAAAAATGGGATAAAAACGTCTAAAAATAGACGTCTAAAAAACGTCCATGTGAGCCAGAGGCTGTGAGTTCAAATCCAGCTTAGTTCCTCCTCCTTTCACTCTGCAGCATGTTTTAGAGAATAACATCCATAAGAACACAAGAAAGAGATGGAAAGCTGAGGAGACCCTCAGAGAGCATGGTGGCCCTCTGTGGCCCTGTGTGGGCCCTCTGTGGCCCTGTGTGGGCCCTCTGTGGCCCTGTGTGGGCCCTCTGTGGCCCTGTGTGGGCCCTCTGTGGCCCTGTGTGGGCCCTCTGTGGCCCTCTGTGGCCCTGTGTGGGCCCTCTGTGGCCCTGTGTGGGCCCTCTGTGGCCCTGTGTGGGCCCTCTGTGGCCCTCTGTGATAAGCTGCTGTCTATAGACAGATTCCGTAGCGGGTCTCCTAACATTACAAAGATGCCCAGAACATCGGGATGAACCTGTGTAGTTTATGGCTGCTCCAACAGTAGTGGCAACATAAAGAAAAGGAAACGGAATGTCAAAATATCTTCCACGGTGGCTGAGACCAGAGCCATTGAGTAATGGTTGAGACAAAGCAGTGAAAGTAACGTTTGAAGCAGACTAACATCAGTCACTTTTCCATTCACTGTAGTAGAAGCTTGGTGCGGGGAAACCGCAGATGTGTCAACTCCGCCTACAGGAAATACGTAGGCTGCGACCATGAGACTCGCTACGGAATCGGTCTATATGTGAGCCACAGGTTGTGGGTTCAAGTTCAGCCCACAGCCTTGGACGGCATATTATAGCATGCCGTTTTTCATCATTTTCGAGGATTTGAAAAAGAAAAGCCGAAAATCACTCCGAGACCATGGGCTACAGTATATATATAGCCTCCTGTTCCAAACCATGAACTATAGTATGTCGTTTCTCGATTTTCATCTTTCTCTCAAAACCTCAAAATCGAGAAAAACGACATGCTCTAGCCTTCCGTCCGAAACCATGAACTATAGTATGTCGTTTTTTCTCGATTCTCATCTTTCTCTCAAAACCTCAAAAATCGAGAAAAACAACATGTTAGAGCCTTCCGTCCGAAAAAAAACATTTCAAATGGGAGTCACATGGTTTCATGACACAACCTTGTTGCATGTCTGTCTGTGGGACGATGAGCCGTACAGTAGCGATGTTTCCCCACCTATGGGACGAGGAGCCGTACAGTAGCGATGTTTCCCCACCCATGGGACGAGGAGCCGTACAGTAGCTATGTTTCCCCACCCATGGGACGAGGAGCCGTACAGTAGTGAAGTTTCCCCACCCATGGGACGATGAGCCGCCCAGCGATTCGCCAACCTCCTCCGGTCGGTCTTCGTTGTCCAGATTAGCATATGGGAGTGTCCAAGGTCGCCAGAGGTGCATACCTGTGTTGCAATTTACATCTCATTTAATCGGACAACCCCGAGAGGTCCAGGGTTCGCGCCTGGGATTGTGCAAAGCGTACTGTGAAAGAGAACTCTGTGAACCAAGTATTACATGTTGTAATTACAAATAGTCGGGTACTATTATGACTTATGATAACATTTAATGTAATAAAACACACAAGCAGGACACATGTAAAACATTAAGCCTTCCATCACTGCAGGGACTTGAACCCCATTTCAGAAACCTGAAAGTACCTTCTACCGGTGATTGTTTTGGCCATGCTAACGTAACATGTCCTTACTTGCATGATAAAATAAAACATCTGCTGATGCACAAACCTGGAATCATTGGATGTTACCCGTTGTATAGTTTAATTGATATTAATTAATTTGTGGATTAAATTTCCCCATTGACATGAATGGGAAAATGCAAAAACACTTGAGGGAGATATTCATAATAATTACAACTAGAACTGCACTCTGTCGAGTGCATACTTGCTTGTTGCACACTAGTAGGCCATAAATGGCCAACTAGCGCGCAAGTCCTTTCGACCGCTGTAAACTGTCAAATCTCAGTATCTCTGTGAAGGAACGTTTGAAATGTATAATTATTAGATGTAACTATTTGCTACCTACCTACTTTATGCATATAAACACCTAGTATTATTAAGTATGATTCAAGTCTCTATCTATATAAGTTTGGGTGAAGAGCTAGTCATACATATACACACCACGTACTCTGGTCCCAGCAGACCAGGCACAACTTGCTATTTTATTTTTACTGATTATGTATATAGTATACGTATGACTAGCTCTAAATGATGACGTAAGAGATATGGTCATTTGTGGTCGTTTGGTCCCAGCAAAGCAGGCATATACTATATAGGCATATACTATATATAGTATATATTTATAGTATATAGGCATATACTATATACGTATACATATATACTATATAGAGTGGAGTGTGTAGTTGTAAGTTGATTAGCGGTATACTGTGGTTACTTTGCGCCAAAAACCGTGACAGCTGTCCCGCCATTTGATGTTTATGCAAGAAAACAGCAAATCTGTGCCTGGTTTGCTGCGACCAAATGACCACAAATGACCATATTTCTTATGTCATCATTAAGAGCTAGTCATACATATACACACCACGTACTCTGGTCCCAGCAGATCAGGCACAATTTGCTATTTTATTTTTACTGATTATGTATATAGTATACGTATGACTAGCTCTAAATGATGACGTAAGAAATATATATAGTATATAGGCATATACTATATACGTATACATATATACTCTATACTATATACTGTATAAAGTGTGTAGTTGTAAGTTGATTAGTGGTATACTGTGGTTACTTTGCGCCAATAACCGTGACAGCTGTCCCGCCATTTGATGTTTATGCAAGAAAACAGCAAATCTGTGCCTGGTTTGCTGGGACCAAATGACCACAAATGACCATATTTCTTACGTCATCATTAAGAGCTAGTCATACATATACACACCACATACTCTGGTCCCAGCAGATCAGGCACAATTTGCTATTTTATTTTTACTGATTATGTATATAGTATACGTATGACTAGCCCTAAATGATGACGTAAGAAATATGGTCATTTGTGGTCATTTGGTCCCAGCAAAACAGGCACAGATTTGATGTTTTTCTGCATAAACATCGAATGGCGGGACAGATGTCACGGCGGAAGAGACCGGGCGAAAACATTACTTGCGCGCTCTGTTTGTGCAAGTAATAATTAATTAACTTAAAATTACATCGGTCGGCCTCATGGTGGCGCTATAACAGCCCACTTTACGTTTTGGCTTATAACTCGACCCGTAGGTCCTAAAATAACAATGGATTTCCCTGGATTCCTTGGGTCATGACGCATCTCCCCATATAGGCCACGCCCATTGACAATACAATCATAGTATTATGGCAAAGTGATCAACATCGCATAGAATACATCAGTCAATACAGTACAGGGGAACAAAGGCTTACTTTGGTCAAGTAGGCATGGCTGGAGGAGTGGGTAGTCAGTGAGGTCTGCATGTTGCCGGTGTGAAGGCTGGAGACTGAGTGAGGAGTGTGGGGTGAGTTGCTGGTTATATAGTGGCCCACCTAAGCTGTGATTGGCTAATGAGTTGAGTGGTGTGATGGCAAACACATGTGTGATTGTGGATGCAGGGAATGGGAAATGTCCAACCAGAGGCTGCCATTCTGACAGCATGGATATAATAATGTCCAACCAGAGGCTGCCATTCTGACAGCATGGATATAATAATGTCCAACCAGAGGCTGCCATTCTGACAGCATGGATATAATAATGTCCAACCAGAGGCTGCCATTCTGACAGCATGGATATAATAATGTCCAACCAGAGGCTGCCATTCTGACAGCATGGATATAATAATGTCCAACCAGAGGCTGCCATTCTGACAGCATGGATATAATTCACAACAACATCGTGACACAACAGCTCGTGTTGTTTCTGTGTGATTTATTCACCCGTTTGTGGCTCAATACATACAATGTACATACAAACCTGCTGCTATAGGGCATAGCAGTGCATGGCGGCCATTTTCTGGTTCCATCGATCGGACCCCATTCATTTTTCCCATAGAGATTAAGAAACGCATTTATATAAATTATTTTAAGCCTAGAATCAATGGTGAATCATGACCATAAAACATTTTGATTCTGTGAAAATAAATAGATTAAAATAAAATCACACTGAAATGAAATGAGGGAGTCCACTGTATTTATATCGGCCACACGAGTAGTATAGTACAGTACAGTACAGCCTAAACAAACTACCCCCCCACCACCCCCCCACAGAATCAAATGTTTTGGCTGGATGGCTTTGATTCTAGGTTAAAATGATTATATACATATTCTTTTGTAAATCTCTATGTGATAAATTATTGTGGGCCCATATGTGGACCTACCTTATGTCTTACCCAGTGGTTTTCAACCCTTTTCATATCAAGGTCCATTTTATGTATTCAGCTTTGGAGCCACGACCACTATTATTTTGCCTCTCAGACCCTTCGAATATTTTGTATGCCATGCTGCATAAGAGCGCACACACGAGCGAGCGCACATGCGCACGCGCACACACACACACACACACACACACACACACACACACACACACACACACACACACACACACACACACACACACACACACACACACACACACACACACACACACACACACGTACGTTATGCTTTAGCTATTGAAAAATAGCAGACCTACAAGCTCATAGCGCGCCACCGAGTGGCGCGCTACGAGCTTGTAGGTCTGCTATTTTTTTTTAAATCGAAGAACGACTGACATTTTTTAGAATCTGATCTCAGGTCAGAATGGGTTGATCAGACCAGTGTGTGTCCAGCGGAAACCTTGTATGAATCTGATCTCAGGTCAGAATGGGTTAATCAGACCAGTGTGTGTCCAGTGGAAACCTCGTATGAATCTGATCTCAGGTCAGAATGGGTTAACACCTATCGGTCACATCACCTCCTATAGTGGACACACACAGTGTAGAAAAGAGTCCTAGTCCTAATCCTAGTGAGCAACAACCATGGCCTATCCCACGTGGACCACCTCACCTCACCTCTCAATCAGTAATCACACCTGCTGTTGTTTCTATATGGACCCATTGTGTCTGAAATAAAGTATATACTGCCTGAGTGCCTTTCCATGCTGCCATTGTTTGTTTGTATGTTGCATTTTATTGGTTATTTGTAAAATGTAATCCTAATCTGTTTTCCGAGAAACTGTAGAGTATGTGTGTAATGCGCAGTGCACTTAGTCACTTTAGTATCCCTTGAAATGCAGTAAATCAGTAACTTAATAACTTATATTAGATAATATTGAATGTTTGTATTTCCCATGTTTGTGTACTCCTAATATGTAATGGTATAGGCCTACCCATCAGTAAGGCAAGGAGTGGAGATGCTTCGGGGAACCAGTGTTTCCTTCAAAGTTAGGTCAGCCACCAGTTCAGATGAATTCTACATCAATCATGCCTTCACTGCAGATCGACTGGCTCTGTCTGAGCACACACACCCTGTACATTCCCTCCAAAGAAACCACAAATACCTACGTAGACTGCCACTGTCACCAATAAATGCACAAGGTCACCCCACTACTTCTCATTGGCTCAGACAATATTCACCTGATCTCTCCTATTGCCCCAGTTAGGAGCTCCCTAAGGAGCTTTGGCTGGACACTGCAAGGTCCAACCAGGTTCCCCCAGAACCTCCCCCTTCTGTTGCCAAGCCTCCCCATCAATCCATGGAGTTGCCCATCTCAAGGCCCACCCCTGTCCCCAACGTTTGTCCGGCAAAACCTGTTGGAGGCAGGCTGCGGGCAGAGTGAACAGAAGCCTGACGTCCCCAGGCTGTGGGCAGAGTGAACAGAAGCCTGATGTCCCCAGTATAGAGTGAACAGAAGCCTGACGTCCCCAGGCTGCGGGCAGAGTGAACAGAAGCCTGACGTCCCCAGGCTGTGGGCAGAGTGAACAGAAGCCTGATGTCCCCAGTATAGAGTGAACAGAAGCCTGACGTCCCCAGGCTGCGGGCAGAGTGAACAGAAGCCTGACGTCCCCAGGCTGTGGGCAGAGTGAACAGAAGCCTGATGTCCCCAGTATAGAGTGAACAGAAGCCTGACGTCCCCAGGCTGTGGGCAGAGTGAACAGAAGCCTGATGTCCCCAGTATAGAGTGAACAGAAGCCTGACGTCCCCAGGCTGCGGGCAGAGTGAACAGAAGCCTGACGTCCCCAGGCTGTGGGCAGAGTGAACAGAAGCCTGATGTCCCCAGTATAGAGTGAACAGAAGCCTGACGTCCCCAGGCTGCGGGCAGAGTGAACAGAAGCCTGACGTCCCCAGGCTGTGGGCAGAGTGAACAGAAGCCTGACGTCCCCAGGCTGTGGGCAGAGTGAACAGAAGCCTGACGTCCCCAGGCTGCGGGCAGAGTGAACAGAAGCCTGACGTCCCCAGGCTGCGGGCAGAGTGAACAGAAGCCTGACGTCCCCAGGCTGCGGGCAGAGTGAACAGAAGCCTGACGTCCCCAGGCTGCGGGCAGAGTGAACAGAAGCCTGACGTCCCCAGGCTGCGGGCAGAGTGAACAGAAGCCTGATGTCCCCAGGCTGCGGGCAGAGTGAACAGAAGCCTGACGTCCCCAGGCTGCGGGCAGAGTGAACAGAAGCCTGACGTCCCCAGGCTGCGGGCAGAGTGAACAGAAGCCTGATGTCCCCAGGCTGCGGGCAGAGTGAACAGAAGCCTGACGTCCCCAGGCTGCGGGCAGAGTGAACAGAAGCCTGATGTCCCCAGGCTGCGGGCAGAGTGAACAGAAGCCTGACGTCCCCAGGCTGCGGGCAGAGTGAACAGAAGCCTGACGTCCCCAGGCTGCGGGCAGAGTGAACAGAAGCCTGATGTCCCCAGGCTGCGGGCAGAGTGAACAGAAGCCTGATGTCCCCAGGCTGCGGGCAGAGTGAACAGAAGCCTGATGTCCCCAGGCTGCGGGCAGAGTGAACAGAAGCCTGACGTCCCCAGTATTGCACACCCTGAACCCGTGAGCCTGAATTCGCTCTTCATGGGGCGGCGGGAACCCTCTCTGTCTTTGCTCTGTCCCAGCTCAGACCTCCTCAGTCCACCCAGTTTCCCTGGCTGAAATTCCCAAGGACCCCCAAATCACGCTTCCTAGTAGGACTCTTCGGAGTTGCAAATCCTCGCAGTATTTGGGGGGCGGCTGTAGGAAAGAGTCATCGTAGTGAGCAACAACAACCCTCCCCCTGGCCTATTCCATGTGGACCCACCTCACCCCACCTCAGCTCTCAATCAGTAATCACACCTGCTCTCACTCACTCCTCAAGCAGTGGCCAGCTATACAGTATATACTGCCTGAGTGCCTTTCCATGCAGCAACAACTCTACCTGAGGGTCCTCTGTCCTGGAGCCTCTGGCCTACCTGAGGGCCCTCTGTCCTGGAGCCTCTGGCCTTGGTAATGCGTCACTGAAGTGAGTTCAGTTTGTTCATGATGATTTGTAATTAACCCATTCTGACCTGAGATCAGATTAAAAAAATGTCTTCTACATCCTGACAGTTTTCTGAAAAAGCTATGTTTCTATGTCAGTGGTTCTTCGATTTTTCAAGAATAGCTAAAGCATAACATAATGCTAACACCAAAAGGGGTTGCATTTTATTGGTTATTGAAATGTAATCCTAATCTGTTTTCCGAGAAACTGTAAAGTATGTGTGTAATGCGCAGTGCACTTAGTCACTTTAGTATGCCTTGAAATGCAGTAAATCCGTAACTTAAGTTATATTAGATAATATTGAATGTTTGTATTTCCCATGTTTGTGTACTCCTAATATGTAGTGGTAGGCCTACCCATCCCCCCGCCCCCTTTGAGTAATAATTATTGTCTTATAGGTACCTAATTGTCTGTCTATTGTTATATTATTGAATTGTCTTTTTAGTAAAAACCATAACCGACAAGCCTCACCACCTCCTTGTGTCTGTGCAAAGGAAATAGGCTAAAACCCCGTTAAGGCTTAAACGGAACTCTCCTTGTCTATACATTCTGCCCGATGTACCATGGTGATGCAATAGTCCACACACACACACACACACACACACACACACACACACACACACACACACACACACACACACACACACACACACACACACACACACACACACACACACACACACACACACACACACACACACACACACACACACACACACCCCTCCCATGGTGAACGGTATGGGCTTTAACACCTATCGGTCACATCACCTCCTACTGAACAAAAAGCTCCCACGCACTGTCTTCAAATGCAGTTAAAAAGCTTTAGTGGGAAATCACGACGTTTCCGTCTATAAAAGGATATCTTTTGATGTGTGTCGGACCCTCGTTGGTTTGGTCTCCTCCTACACACCTGGCACCTTGAGATGAACTTAACCCATTCATGACGGGAACCCCTGTTGGTGTTTTAAAGCATTATGTTAGGCTTTAGCTATTGACATATAGCTTGTAGGTCTGCTATTTTTGAAAAATCGTGAAAATGTGGCACAAATCTTTGAATATACAGTATATTCTTTCAGTGCAAACGCTTTTAACTCAAATCTTTGCTTCTTTGCTCTTATTTTCAGATGGGGGTCGGCAGCCAATTACATACAATTCTGGGGCTCTTTGACATGTTTGAGAACCACTGACATAGATACATGGGGTTTAACCCTGTGAGAACCACTGACATAGATACATGGGGTTTAACCCTGTGAGAACCACTGACATAGATACATTTTTGAGGATTTGAAAAAAAACGATGGGTTATAGCTCATCGTTTTTTGAATTTTTGATTAAAAAAAATTGTCCTCGTTTTTCATCATTTTGGACCATGGTCTATAGCCCATATCGTACGGCATAATATAGCACGCCGTTTTTCATAATTTTTGAGGATTTGAAAAAAATGAAAAAATGAAAAAAACGATGATAGTTTTTTGAATAATAATAAAAAAAGATTGCAAATATTTTTTTCGCTGTGAGTGGCCTGAGATATTGAGGTTCACCATGTGCGATTGTGGTGTTGGTACGATCGAAAATGTGGTTATAAGAGCGAGTTAAGAATTGTCATCGCGATAATTTCCTCGTAAGAATTATACAATGGAGGTCAATGAGCAGCTTGACTGTATTTGTGTCACTTAAAAGGCCGTAGTTCACATTCTGTATGACTCTGTGCTTTGGTGGTCACATTGTGTGAAAGAGAAAAAATGTGTGGCTACAAAATGACCAAAGAACATGCGTGTAAAATGAATATTTTGGCCGGGACGACAATTTGTTTGGTAAATTTTCAAGGAAAGAATTTCAGTTTCCGCACTCTAGTCAAAGAAGCCCCGCACTCTAAGTTGGCACTAATTAGGCGAAACGGCCTGCGATTTCGGAAAAACTGTTTAACGTATTCGAATCTGGTTTGAACCACGAAAAGGTCCAGAGTCGTGTGAGCTTTCTAAAGTTGAAATCGCGTTTCTACGACAAAGTATGCCAGAGTAATGAGGCTGCAAAAGTGAGGTTGATTTAGAGATAAATCCCATACATTGTCGATGGGAGGAAAAAACTATAAATAAAGTTAAATATTTTAAAAAGTATAAACTTTTTCAAAACAACTTTTTCACCAATGAAAGTTCAAAGATAGATGAACATTATAAAGTTTGAATGAAGTTTCATAGTGAAAGTATGACGGAGTTATAAGAGCTCAAAAAAGTTTACTGTGAAAAATGGGACCTTTCTTCCATCGACTCTCACTATAAAGAATGTAAAAAAAAGTTAAAAAGTTAAAAAGTATAAAAAGTATAAAACTTTGTAAAAATTCTAATTGAAGCATAAATAACTGCAAAGAGCTGAACAGTTTGAAGTTTGAACTACATTTCTAGCATAAAGTATGTGGAAGTTATAAGGTGCCAAAAAAAAGGGTGGAATAAAGAAGAATAAATATAAACTGACAAGAACTATTGTGTGCTCGCTGTGGCGAGCCCACAATAACTAGTGTGTGCTCGCTGTGGCGAGCCCACAATAACTAGTGTGTGCTCGCTGTGGCGAGCCCACAATAACTAGTGTGTGCTCGCTGTGGCGAGCCCACAAATATAAACTGGCAATAACTAGTGTGTGCTCGCTGTGGCGAGCCCACAATAACTCAGAAACTATAAAACATTTCAAAGTAAAAGGTTCCAGCATGTGTCTCCACAGTAAGCTGAATTGTGAAATGCCACTATCTGCCTATAAATGTCTCAAATTTGAAAGCACTATATTTCTAAAACTATGAAACATTTCAAAGATTCCTTTTCAGGCAAACATGTCCACCGTAAGATGAACCTAAATAGGTGTAAGTATGTAGGACTAGTAGCATGCCAAAGTTTGTGCTATTGCCATAGAGCAGCGGTTCCCAAACCTTTTTGGACGTGCACCCCCTGACCCCTGTTATCTCCCGACCTAGCTGACGCACCCCCCCACATGGAAATAATGCATAAGCTATATATAGAGACTATACATTTCCTATTTATCCACATATATGCACATAATATGTGCATATATGTGGATAAATAGGATACCAGATTTGACTGAGAGACTGCCATCGTGCACATTCCAGCTTTTCACCAGAGGAGAAAAACTTCTTCCCCCCCCCCCCCCCAAAATGAGTTAATAGCACAGGCAGACTCTTCACATACTAGAGCATGTCTGAAATAAGTGTCAAAGCTGAATTTGACATGTAAATATGAAATAAATGCTTAAACATGTAGCTAGGTGTAATGTTAGAGACCACAGAAGTGAACCTTTCAAGCCTGTTTTCTCAACTCGCTGTTTTCCGCAAGACATTACTTTATAAGCCATATCTCCAAAACTGGTGGGTCAAACTGAACAACCAATATGTCAATTTGAAGCTATGATTCCCTGCTTTGATATGAAAAAACAAAAATTCAAAAAAATCCAATGGCAGTCTCCTAGTCAAATTTGGTCATTATATGAACCTGAATATGGTACTGTAAATAGACTTGGTAACCTAAGTGTAGGGGCTACAAACACAGTAAAGAACCTGTGAGTTATCAAAAGGCAACACAATGAGCAGAAAAAACAAATGTAAATACAACAAATTGAGCAGAGCACTGCAGGGAGTTGAACCCCGTTCCGGTAAACCAGAAGTACCACACCAGTGCCTTTTGTCAGTGTTTTTGAGTTGTCATTTACAGGTCCATTCATTGAAATGTACATTTTACATTTCACAGTAAAGTCATATATAAAGAAGAAAAACACAGAAGAGATCTCGATGTTTCTAGATCCCCCTGCATGGGCTATAGCCCATCTCGGACGGCATAGCACAACTAGTTTTTCATCATTTTTGAGAAGAAACGACGATTTTTTTTCCCCTGTCCTGCAATAACTGACAAGTTGGGGCCTGGGTGTGTAAATGGGTCAAGTCACGTGAACACTGGCATTCTTTTGATACGAATATAAAACTATAGCTACTTTATAAAAGTTCGTGCGTTATAAATCCCGTTTTGACTGATTTCCCTAGTGAGTTGAGAATGAATGTTACTGTATGCCTTCCATCTACTTTCTGGAAAAGTATAATGAACGGTGCTGATTCACGTCGCTGTCTGTATGCATGCATCTAATATCATAATATGGCCTATTATTAAAATATATAACTATAGCATGTTGTTATTTCATGATTAGATTTTTTTTTAATCCTCCAAAATCATGAAAAACGACAGACTATAATGTCTTCCCAAACCATGAACTATAGCATGGTTTTTTCATTTTTTTTTAAATCCTCCACACATCCCATCGTCTGCACGACATGGCTAGTCGAGCAGTTCTGATTGGCTGCCTCGTCTCCAGCCATGTTGCCTCAGAATTCTTTAGGGTCACTAATTTGAGCATAACAGCGGAGCGCAATTAAAAAGTGGCATAACGTCAGCAGCAGACCCACAGATAATAATAATGCAGCTGGTAATTCATTGATTTAATCAATTTGGGCTTGTTTTTAAATAATTTTCAATGTTCTTTTAAATCCTCCAAAATCATGAAAAATGACAGACTAGTCTGTCTTCCGAAACCATGAACTATATAGCATGTCGTTTTTTCACGATTTTCATTTTTTTAAAGCCTCCAAAATCATAAAAAAACGACATATTATAGCAGTTTTGAAAATCACACTTGAATTATCCTCTTTCAATCTGTAAAGTGTAAAGTGTAGCTTAAGAAAATGTCTCCCCTCCAACCTTGGCTTTAAAAAAAGTTATGGACAAAACATCATTGAGTGCTTTGAGCAGCCAAGGGAGAACGTTTCAAGTCTATTGATTCACTCCACTCGCGATCGGAGGATCATCATCTTTAGATAGACTATATTCCTATATTCCAAAACATATAATTCATAATTAACAACGTAAACTGTTGCCCCTTTCTATTGACTTGACTTCTTAACTGGCTCTCTCTATCTGTGTGTGTGTGTGTGTGTGTGTGTGTGTGTGTGTGTGTGTGTGTGTGTGTGTGTGTGTGTGTGCGTGTGCGTGTGCGTGCGCGTGTGAGTGTCAGAGAGAGTCATGGGAGTGTTGCATTCTGGGATAGATGCCTCTGACCAATCAATGGCATGATTGATGGAGCTAATTTCATGTGGAGAGACTGTGGAGTGGATCATTACTTGCTGCTCTTCTCTGTCTGTCTGGAGAAGGCAGTCACTGTACTCAGTGTACTGTCTGCTGCTTTACTGTGAAAGTCCACAGCCAAGGACGCCAACTGACCCTGGTAGAAATATTGTAGTCGAGTCCACCTAAAGCGAGCCAAATCAAGACCAAGTACGAGGGGGTCGAGTCATAGTCGAGACCGACGGGAGGCGAGACCGAGTCGAGAAAAGATTTATTCTTCCTTATTTCTCATTATAGACACACTGCGTGAGCAGGCAGGCGCGTCAGCTGCACGTCGTTACTTAACAAATAGCCGTCTATAAGCACCAGACAGATAATAATAAGATAATAACATAATATGGGTATAATGCATTTATGTCATTGTATTGTCATGGCTCGTGACTCGAGTGGACCCTTGGTCCGATACCGACTCAAGTCCAAGTCAAATTAAGGGCGAGAGCGAGATGAGAAAATGTGGACTCGAGACAAGTTCAGGACCCGAGTACTAACAACACTACCTGGCACCTGGTACTATAGTCTCTCAAGGCCGACGAGTCGACCTGGTCTCGAGTACACATTTTCATTGACTCTGTCTCGACTCGGTCTTGAGTCTTGAGTCGGTCTCGCAAGTCATATGCATTTTTCAGCCTGATTATCATTCACAGCGCCTTTTGAGAATTTCTCCCTCATCATAGAGCTGTTCCAAGTCTCCCTTTGTCAATCTCCAAAGCCATTATGGTTATTAAAATGAAGGCCCGGCCCTACCTGGGCCCTCATCAAACCCTGTCAAGACACTGCCACCGCTGCCACCCTTAGATCTCCATATATGGAGCTGAACTGTTCTGACATTCCATTATGTTGTATCTGACCTCATCAAAACCTGCACACTCAAGATACGCTCCATATATGGCCAGTGCACGCGAATCGCCCTCAGGCGCCTTACAGGTAATGTATTACAACTATGAGGATTATGATACTTGTCAAAAACTGAGTGTCCAGTAATTATGAAGCATTAAAATACTTAACACAGCACTATTTTTACGTATGTAAAAAGTATGAATAGGGCTTTTTTTTTTTTTACTGTTCATGAACCCATAGCATCCCTGATTCACCCTTTGTCAAGTCCCGCCCTAGCCTGATTATCAGACTGTATCTTTCTTGAAGCTTCAAGAAATGCAGTCCACTCAGAGAGTGGGCGGGGTCTTTGGGCTGGATCCAGGCTATAGTCCCGCCCGTGGTTGTGCCCCTCTTCGCACCCATTGGTTGCCGTTTCGTGTTTGGACAAAAATCCTTTCTCTCCATCCACTACCATTGAAATAACTTGTCTTTCAGTTTCTTCATATTGATATTCTGTGCACTCAATTCTTATTTTAAACATGGTGTCAGTAAAAAGGAACATCACAGGCGCAGCAGAAATGATCCTCCGAAATAGACATGACTGTTCAGCAGTGTTGTTTTCGTCGACTAAAACTAAGACGAAAAATGTCCGTCCACTACCTTTTTCCACTGACGAAAACTAAATGGAAACTAAATGAAAACTAAGCTATGATGACTAGAACTCAGACTAAATATACTGACAATTTCGTCAACAAATAAAAACTAGACTAAAATGTTAGGAAGGGACTAGTGGACAAGAGATCCAGTGTAAGTCATTTTATACTTTGTTGCATGCTGAAAATAGCCGATCTACAAGCTCACAACGCATCTGTCCCCCTCCCTGCTGTGCAGCCATTTAGTTACCTATTACTGGTCTGGTTATTTTTATTAATTAATCTCTCCGTATCGAACTCTCCCTAAATATGAATATTTTTTTTATGTATTGCAATTGATATATGATATTATATGATATCCTTTTATCTTTTTAACCTTGTACTGTTGTATCCGTTTTGCTTTGTTTTGTTTTCTAATAAAGTCTGTTCCTAGTGTTCTTATGTAAAGCGCTTTGGGTATTTAGAAAAGCGCTATATAAATCTGAGCTATTATTATTATTATATAATGACAAGATATTATAACAATGTTTGATTCCCCCCTTTTCACAATGACATGTAAGATGACTACTGAATTTGTGTGATTGGTTAGCCGATTTGCTCATCTACATTAAACATACATTTTCCATTCATTGTCAATGGCGTTTAATGTTTTAATGTTTAATTTACGTCATATTTGGCGGATATTTGACCTCATTTCCCCTTTCATTGTCAATGGCAAATATTGAGACGAGTGGGGAGTCAATATTTAGGCCTCACTCACACCTAAGACACACGCAAGACACACTTGTGTCCTGTGTCTTCTGTGTGTATTGGCCGCCTCAATGCATTTCCAATGGGAGTCACATGGTTTGAAGACGCGTATATCTATTCTACGTCCGAGCATAGACATATGTTAACGTACCGCCTGCCTCTGATTGGCCTACCGACACTGCCCGTCTTGCCTGTCCTCCGAGATGCAAGGGTACTCCGTGGTGGGAAATAATACAAGTACAAGAGAATGGCAACACGTGACAGTAACTTGTAACTTTAATATAGTTGTAGAAAAGGCAAACTAATATTGTTTGTATATTGTTTACAATAATGTTTCAAGTTTACACATGTATACAAATAAACAGGCCAACGGAATAAACAATATTAGTTTGCCTCTTCTACAAAAATAAAAGTGACTGTCGCACATGCCAAGCTGTCATTCTCGTACTTAATACTTATTCTGTCCTTATCACACGGCACACGCCCATTTATGTGACGTGACAGATAGTTAACAACAACAGCCCCAATAAAGACAGAGACGAGTTTCTTCATTGGTATAGAATGTTTAGTTGTAAAACTGCAATCAAAAGAAATAATAATGTATTACAATCATTGTACATAATCTTCTATGTACAATTCTAATTAGGCACAGTAAAATGAGCAACAAATACTGAAGCCAGCATGGCTAAACAATTGACATAAACTTAAATTGTACATTCTTACAATGCAACATAAACAGAATAATCAAAAACAATTCACAAGCTGTTTCACAAAACATACTATTGTCTAATCTCTTGAAACAAATATACTTTACATGTCAGGTCTGCAATTACACACATTTCCAGAAAACTAAACAAACTTACAGTCTCATGACTCTCTAGGTCCTGTGTGAGGAGAGAATAATTCTGCTGCTGCTAGCTCTGAAGCTCAAACCACTAACCAGAATGACAAACAAGGACGTGTTACATAACATCTAGGTAAAGGCTCCTCCTAGAGGAAGTAGGTGTCCATAAAGCAGCACAAGTTTGCCCCCTAGTGGGCTGGACCATAGGGCAGAACAATACTCGTTATTTCCCACCACGGAGTAACCTCGCGGCAGACTATCCAGCATCATGCATGTATCTTCCACCTCGGAGGAAACTCTGGTAAGGCCAGCAGCAGTGTCGGTAGGCCAATCAGGCGCAGGCGGGGCGTTACCATGTCTATGCTCGGACGTAGAAGATATACGCTTTGAAGACACAACCTTGTTGCATGGGGGGAGGGGGACAGAACACATCCATCAAAACAAATGTTTGGTCAAACCATGTGACTTCCATTGGAAATGCATTGAGGCGGCCAATACACACAGAAGACACAGGACACAAGTGTGTCTTACGTGTGAGTGAGGCCTGAGGCTTGTCTGATACGCATGTGTGTACATGGCAAGCCGTTTTAGCATTTAATCAAACCACCCTCCCATCTGTAGGCTAATATATGTTTTAGATATCCAAAACCATGTTTCTCCTCGTCAGAACTGCATTCTTGCTAGTAGAAATTGTAATTCAGGATATCTTGAATTCAGTTCTTACTAGTCAAAATTAACATTACTCCACCATAACAACTGTCATTCTTCCTAGGAGAAACTAAGTTCTTCCTAGAGAAATTAAGTTATTCCTAGGAGAAATTTAGTTCTTCCTAGGAGAAATTAAGTTCTTCCTATCAACAACTGACATTACTCCTAGGAGAAATTAAGTTCTTCCTAGGAGAAATTAAGTTCTTCCTAGGAGAAATTAAGTTATTCCTAGGAGAAATGTAGTTCTTCCTATCAACAACTGACATTACTCCTAGGAGAAATTAAGTTCTTCCTAGGAGGAATTACATAACTTTTTCCATTCATGTGTATTGGGGCTTTTAGTTTCAGATAGTCATAACCAGAGGCGTCAGGTTCCTATAACGGCGGTGGGTGCAGCCCCCCCCCCCAGCCACGCCCCCCCCCCCCCCCCCCCGCGTGGGGAAAAACTTTTTTTTCTTCTCTGTTTGGTACTTTATTTACAGTTTGCTAATGAAGAGTATACTCTGAATATATTCTTTGAGGTTTGGCCTTATATCAAACATACATGCTCAGTCTTTTAATTAATACATTTGCAACTATTTGAATAAAGGTTGTACACATCAGTGAAATTAACCACTAAATCCCTAATTAAGAGAGTGCAAGCCACCACAGCTCATGAAACATATATAGGCTGCATGGCTAACAGGGGTTAGTGCTTCCCCTACCATATCTCTCCTTTCTCTGGCTCTATGACTTATACACCCATGAAAAATGGAAAATATAAATTTCATTGAGTGTATACCATTTGGAATTATACTAATCGGTTGAGATTTGGCTGATTATAGCCAAAGTTAGATATCAACTTTTTGCTCACGGGCCATTGGGACTGTGGCGGTGGTGTTCTACCTATACTTGTGAGGACCTCTGCTTGGATTCATGGTGAGTTCACCGAAAAGTAATTGGAATATATTTTTCTTGCCACATTATAAACAAGTTTACTTTACCTCCTCACTGTCCTCAGTGTTTGGGACGGGATGTAGGCCTGTATCATGTGCTGTCTGCGTGCATATAAGCGCTGCGCTCCAGTGAAATATGTGTTAATTTGTGTTGGATAAGGGCTTATTTGTGGGTTTTCCGTAGATATTAAGGACTAGTTAGGGTGTGTTTTAGCCGCCGGTGGCGGCGCCGAATTGTAGCATGGACTGGACGAATCTCTTCTTGGCTGGAGGGTGCTTCATCATCGTAGTCAAATGGAAATAAATCCTGTACTGTACTGTATGCAACATTTATACGCTCTACCTGGCAGCAGAACAAAAGCCACCTTATTAGCATTTGAATGCCCATGGGCGGCGGCCCAACACCTATCTGGCCCAAGCGCCCACAACCCCCCGTAAAGGTATGTGACTTACAGTGACTACATGCATGAAAACATGACCACTGGGGAAGGGACATTTCAGTCAGGACAGTGGGTGCATATTCTGCTTCTGCATATTGATATTGGCGCCGCTTATTATTTTGCCCGTGGGTGCTTCTGCGCCTGAGCACCCCCGGAGTTGACGCCGCTGGTCATAACTTCATTCCTTCCTTCCTCAGGGAATTTTAGCAATATAGTTGGACCATCTGTGAAAAAAATTACCGCCAATAGCTTTCTTCACCAATGTGTTCTTATAGGTGTCTAGAATCACCTCTCAATTTTTTCAAACCCAATTCCTCGTGGAAAATTCTGGGGAGCCAATCAAAGTTGAGGAGTTAAGGAGGCTTGGGTGAAAAATATGAAAGTCTAAAATTAACTTGTGAGGTGTCTAACTAGGGGTTTTCAGGGGTGCTGAATCCATTCCAACCATTATTTTTTAGTAAAAAAGTCTCCCTGGCCATATAATATTGGTATATTGGTTATTAAGCTGTAATGTACAGCACACAGTGTATAATCAATGGTAGGGGATTGGATTGTTGTTGAATTGATTCTATTCTGAAAATAAAAGAAGAAAATATTTCTAAACACTTGATAAGAGTGTACACCTACTGTGAAAGGAAATAGAGCATGCACCTCCACTCTAGCCCAGGTGCTAGACAAAAGGCAGTACAAGAGAAAAAATAGAGTCTGCAACACTGGTATGAAAAACTCAGCTCCACTGGTTTATTTGATTCAATGTTTCGATCCCTTAGGATCTTCTTCAGGAATTCCTGAAGAAGATCCTAAGGGATCGAAAGGGATACACTGTCTGCATGTGGGGACTTAAGGAGCCCGGCTTGAGTCTAAAGATTACTTGTGAGGTGTCTAACTAGGGGGTTTCAGGGGTGCTGAATCTATTCCAACCATTATTTTTGAGAAAAAAAACCAACTCATTTTCCATAAGAACATATTTTATTACATACTGCAAGAAAAATGTAAATCAGAAATGTGCAGTATTGATGAAACCTGGTGTCAACCAGGTGTTACTCAGCCAACTCGTCATCTTCCTCACTCCTTATCTCGTCTTCCTGGTTGATGTTCTTGCATCCTCCATTACACTTGCCACAAGCAGATATACACTTGACCCCCTGCTTTTTTTTTGTCTGTATCCTGATCTGTGGTTTGAAGTCCATTTTTAACACTCAAGTAGCAATACTTGTAGCTATGGAGCTCAGCATATGACTCTGAGTATCCTAACTGGTGACAGCGGTCAATCAACCACTTGGATCCAAACTTGTGGTCAAGCTGAATTGTGAGTCCGAGTTGAGAGGGCATGACTCCAGATCGAGGTCGGTAAGCTTTCAGTAGATTCTGGCCCCAAACTGCCACCTTTTCATCTGTTTTGACGATTGGCTTCAAGAACTGCTTAACGCTATCAGGAATCAGAGCTAGCTGGCTCTGTGTATTAGTCATACTGTCCACTGAAGGGTATTGTTTCATGTCAAGTGGAACTCTTGCCAGGTCTCCACAGATAAGGTTTATGGCTGTGGAAATTGTGAGCTATTTAAGCTCATCATCGTCAATCTGTTGACGGTAGTCTCGGAGGATTGCGTTTGTTGTGTCTTTCAGGCACACAATATCTTCTCTTCTTTCATCTGATGTGAAATAAAGAGACTCCTTATAATGTTCCTGAAGCTTTGTTTTTAGGTACCTTTGTCCATATGCTAGACTTTTGTCCTCTGTGGGGTCAAGCTCTAACATCTTCACGTGGATCTCTGTAAGAGTTGTTAAACCGTGTTCCAGTTCCTCATCCATCCTTTTGCAAAGCTTCTCAAAAAGCAACAGTCTCTCTTCATCAATAGGCCGTCCGACCTGAGGGAAGAAATATCATATTTATTAGTGGAACTTTTATTTATTCTGCGAGATTGATATGGGTCCAGGAATGAGGGGGACTAATAAAGGATAAGAAATGTGAGTTGTATTGTACAGCTGTATTGTGTATCCATATAAGGTTACCTCAGACTTTGTAACAGGGTTCATAAAGTCTCTTCTGCATCGATTATGATATACTGCCTCTTCTGCCACCAAATCTATAATACCTGACAGGCGACCAGCAACTTCAAGTCCCCAGTCATCACCTCGTCGCTTTGCTGTCTGCATCAAACTCCTTTTCTGTCGGTCTTGGTATAAATTATCAGGTGCACGATACAACTACCGAGCTCTGTCTGGATGAAAGGTAGCCACATACAGTATGTGCATGATTAAATTACAATAAGGAGCAAGAAAAACAATTATCAAAATTAATTTGAATCTTACAAAAGACTTACCAGGGTTTCTTTTCAATGTGCCAACATTGACACCTTCATTGCAAAGGATGCAAGTATTATGGTACATCAAGTTTGCCAGGGTTTTGGATGTGGAGCTGCTAGCACTATACTTGACCCAGACAATGTCCTGTGTCCTGTCTGGCTGTTGGTCCTGCTCATCTTGCTCTAAAGAATATATTATGTTATAGTTTGTATTAAATGATGATGTCACTCACAACATAGAATAGGATTGAAATCTGCAAGTGGCAACTTTCATCACAATGAAAAAAACTTACGATTTCCAGTGGATATGCTTCTTACACGATTGGATAGCTTGGTTCTGCATTCCAAATGGTATCTTAATTTGGGGTCCATGTTGTTTTCCAGGATGCAACACTCCTGCTACTTCCCCACATGCAGACAGTGTATCCACTGAGCATGTGCACAGTAGGTGTACATTTCGCTAATCACTGAGGTTTTTCAGGTAAAACACAGGAAAACAGGGATTCTTTTCTCCGTATATTATTTAACATTGAAGTGAATGGAGCAGTAAATCTTTGGATCGCATTATCTCCTGTTTTTTTTTGTGAATTCGAATTTATTTATCTTTTATTTTTTTATTTTTTTAAATAGACGTCAAAAGACGTCATTGGCGCTGTGGGCTTACTAAAAACAGTCGTCAAAAGACATCATTGGCAGGGAATGAGTTTTAACAATAAGCCCTCGGGGCTCCTTAAGCAGACAGTGTATCCACTGAGCATGTGCACAGTAGGTGTACACTCTTATCAAGTGTTTAGCAATATTTTCTTCTTTTATTTTCAGAATAGAATCAATTCAACAACACCCCAATCCCCTACCATTGATTATACACTGTGTGCTGTACATTACAGCTTAATAACCAATATACCAATATTATATGGCCAGGGAGACATTTTTACTAAAAAATAATGGTTGGAATGGATTCAGCACCCCTGAAAACCCCTAGTTAGACACCACAAGTTAATTTTAGACTTTCATATTTTTCACCCAAGCCTCCTTAACTCCTCAACTTTGATTGGCTCCCCAGAATTTTCCACGAGGAATTGGGTTTGAAAAAATTGAGAGGTGATTCTAGACACCTATAAGAACACATTGGTGAAGAAAGCTATTGGCGGTAAATTTTTTCACAGATGGTCCAACTATATTGCTAAAATTCCCTAACTACTAGGAGAAATCAAGTTCTTCCCATGAGAAATTAAGTTCTTCCTAGGCGAAATTAAGTTATTCCTAGGAGTAATTAAGTTCTTCCTAGGCGAAATTAAGTTCTTCCTAGGATGAATTAAGTTCTTAAGTTCCTAGGCGAAATTAAGTTATTCCTAGGAGAAATTAAGTTCTTCCTAGGAGAAATTAAGTTCCTCCTAGGAGAAATTAACTTCTTCCTAGGAGAAATTATGTTATTCCTAGGAGAAATCAAGTTCTTCCCATGAGAAATTAAGTTCTTCCTAGCGAAATTAAGTTATTCCTAGGAGTAATTAAGTTCTTCCTAGGCGAAATTAAGTTCTTCCTAGGCGAAATTAAGTTCTTCCTAGGATAAATTAAGTTCTTCCTAGGCGAAATTAAGTTATTCCTAGGAGAAATTAAGTTCTTCCTAGGAGAAATTAAGTTCCTCCTAGGAGAAATTAAGTTCTTCCTAGGAGAAATTATGTTATTCCTAGGAGAAATTAAGTTCCTCCTAGGAGTAATTGCATTGTTCCTAGTCATAATACTAATTACAGATATGCAAAACTACATTTGTACTAGTCATAATATGAATTGCAGATATCCATAATTAAATTTGTACTAGTCACAATGTATTTTTGGATATACATAATATAATTATGGATGTCTGTAATGTTTTTGGAATTTTAGATATCTGTAATGGTAGTTTCTCCTAGTAATAATTGCATTGTAGATATCTGAAATGGTAGTTTATCCTAGTAAGAATTGCATTGTAGATATCTGAAATGGTAGTTTGTCCTAGTAAGAATTTAATTATAGATATCCAGAATATTGATTTTAGATATCCAGAATGCAGTTACGGATATCCAAAACTAAAAGCCCAATACACATGAATGGAAGAAGTGACGTCATTTCTCCTAGGAGGACAATATGGATATCTCAAATGGTAATTTTGGATAGGAAAAATGTCCTCGTGGATATCTTAAATTACAGTTTTGGATAGGAGGAATGTCATTGTGGATATCTGAAACGTTAGTTTTGACAAGGAAGACCTGAATTACAGATATCTGGAATACATATCCAGTCCAGCGATCCAGCGATTAAATGTTAAAACGGCTTGCCATAGTACAGGGCCTTAGCAGACATTGTTGACCTAATTTCCCCTTTCACTGCCAATGTTGAGACGTGTGAAGACAAAACCTGTATGGGGCTAGCGCACCTCAAAAACAACACCACATCTACATGACACATATGCTGAGCACTGCACGCACATACACACACACACACACACACATTAAGACTTTGAAGACCGTCTCCATTTACCAACCAATTTATTCATTGTCAGGACATGTCTCTGTTGACCTAAAGTCTTCAAACACACAAACAATTAAGTCATCGTGAGGTGTCCACTTTTGTTTGACCAGAAACCAAAAATATGAGAAAAAAATAATTATTGACCATGAAAACAGACGCATTCAAATACTGCTTTGCCACGGAAGCAAAGACACCACTTGGCTTGCTCGCAATTGTAAATTATTTTAATTACAAAAAGAAAAAGTTATAATAATAATGGAAATGGAACACTTTGGGCCTATATCCAATTGTCCAAAATCGATTAAAAAATATCTGTGTGACTAAATGCCAACATATTTGTATGGCATATAGCTTTCTACAGTATTCAAAATGTACCACTTTTTTCCTTTAGGTATCAATCAATAAGTATTTTGTATTTGATTTCACTGTACCTAGAGAGGGGAGCTATATATTGAAACGTACAAAAATAAATGCAAACAGTATATTCAAGAAATTCAAGACAGTCCCTAGCTCCTCACATTTTTAATGGGGAGGGGGGGGGGGGGGTTTGCTGGGGGGCAGGGGGCAAAGTCATGTCTGGACAGAACCAGTTCAATGTAAATGCTTACATGCACTTTGACACAGGCACTGATCTTGACTAAAAAGTGTGTCACTTTGTTATGGGTTTGCGGGATCGTACTGTATGGACATCTGTGATTTCTCTTGACGTCTTTCAGACCAAAGGCAGTCAGTTGGTTACTGAGATAATGTCCGCACCTGGAAACATGTTGTTAGCATTGTTGCAGCAAATACTAAACGGTCACATAAAGGAATCAGCCAGCTGGTCCAATCACAAATACTTTACATAATTATCCAAGTGTGATGCACATCTTTAACTTTTTTTTAGTTTTTTCCCAAAACGAGAGCAATTGGCAGAGGAGCATGTCATTATGAACAAATGCATTACCGCCAGTACCGAGCGCTGTTTGAATGAGCCTGGCTTTTGTTCCTTTGGAAGTAACAATAGAAGATACGTTAGCACTCTTCTTACGCAAACATGCTGTCTTTTTTTTCAAATAATTCTATCTATTCTGACTTGAATATCGTCGCTGTCAGGTTGGGAACCTTGTAAAGTCCAAAATCCTTACTTTGGTATTATTTTAAAAACCATTTAGAACAGTGAGCACAACCAATCTACAAGTTCTAAGATCTTGTAGATCGGCTATTTTGACTACTTTTGTGCGACACTCTTTTATGTTGATGCAGTCGTAGTCCATTCATTTACGTGGAGAACAAGAAGAATGGGAAGAAAAGAAGATATGGATACATGAGGTTTCTGCCCGACAGAAACGATATATTTGTTATTACATTCCCTGCAATACACTCACAATACGCTATACTCTGCTCCGATTGGCTCAGCCAACTAGGGCAGTGGTTTTCATGTGTTCCATGTGGTCCCCGGCTAAATGATGGAGAGTTGTTAACCGAATGCACCCTTATGATATCTTTAACTCTTGAGAGCGTAAAAGGAAGCCATTTTATTTTATGAAAGTAATTGTATGCTCTCAAGGGTTAAAATACTGTTAAGCATCTGCATCAGTTAATTTACAAGAAGTCTACACAATTAGAGAAGAATTGTTATTTTGATCATCATTTGCCTGTTATCTCTCCTATGGTACCAACATTAATACATCATGGAATTGTGGACAAAATCTTATCCAATGACAGCAACACATTTTGTTGTTTTGGGTCTGAGAGAGGCTAAATCTCGGCAAATGGTGGTGCGTGGCTCAAATGCCGAATAAATAATGGGCCTTGATATGAAAGGTGTTGAAAACCACCCAAACCTACCACCAAAATTCCACTGGCTTATGCTGTCTATGGGGACGCAATTTTTAGGATCGTAATGTCTTAGATTCTTCTTTTTGGACCAAAACAAGCTACATTTCTCTAAACTAGCGAGCTTATATGTTTTGGGTGAATTAAATAACATTCGTGGGACAAAATGTACATTTTTTTCACGTAGGCCTACTGACAAGCAGTTTCCGAGTAAAGCGGCTTTCAAACTAAGATGGTCTAACGTTGAAGTGAACGGGTGGCAGTCAGTGAGTACTTTTTCAGCCACTAGACCCCTTTGGAGTTTTACTGTGTAATCACAAGAAGCTTGGACCCCATCAGTTTAAAGTAAACTAAACAAACAAACAAAAATGCAGTACAAATAAGATAAACAAAACAGCTAAATCAAGCACAAGAGTATGATTGTAATTAAGGCGAGATAAAAATTGCAAAAATATTTTGGCCCCAGTTGTATTTTTTTTGTTTTTTTCATACAGACTCGTACAGTCAGGAAGTGCCCCTGCTCTCGCTGCAAAAATAATCTGGAGATAGAAAGCTGGGGTTTAAAAAAAAATGAAGAAAAAAGTGTAGTAGGCTAATTCTGAAAAGAAGGGGGGAAAAAAACAATGAAAACGCTGATCCTCTTTGGAGAGAAGGTCATCTCATTTGGTTTGGGTTGTCTTTCCTGTGCATTAAAGGGTAATGGAAAGGACCTCCTTTTCTCCCCCCAAACAATAAATTAGAAAATTAGAGAGCAATACAAACTTACGTTTTAGAGACGAACGGGGAGAGGTTGTTGACTTGCATTTATCGTTTCTCTTTTGACTTGTTAGGTACAGGACTGAATTTGTTGTTAGATATGAGGACGGGGTTGTTAGATAGCCTATTGGCAGTGGTTCTCGAACCAGTTTCATGTCAAGGACACCCAAATGAATATGTATTTGGCCACTATTGTAGATAGATCACAAGCTCACTCTGGCCCCTTTTCCACCGGTTGGTTCCCAATGGGAACCGGTTCAGTTCTTTTTGGTTCTTAGTCCATGAGCCAGAGCTTCAAAATTGGAACGCCAATCATGAATTGTTTGGGCAAAACTATACCTATATTACATTGTTTATAGGATCAATATAAATGATAACCCTTTTCATATTTTCAATTATTTGCATAATTTTCCTATATAATGCCTTATTTGCATATTTAAACATTTAAAATGTGTAATATAACTTGTTGTCTTCGTGTAAGTAATCAACATGGGGAAGTTTCATGGTGATAACAATTTAATATAGGTATGGTTTTGCACACTCAACTCATAATTAACTGGCTCACGAACCAAAAACAACCAAACCCATTGGGAACCAACCGGTGGGAAAGGGGTAAACGTGTCGCCTCATGACGCATTGTGAACTTGCAGATTGACTATTAAATAGCCAATGTACAGTATGCATGGTTAAAGTGGTTAAACTGCCCCCCGACACACACACACACACACACATCCCCACACAGGGAACACTTCTAGGACCCTGGGAGAGGTCCCCGGATGGACCCTATACTTTGAGAACCACTGATCCACGGGACAACATGGAACGGATGATTTGGGTTCAAGGTCTAAATCATACAAAAGAAAGAATCAAGTTGGTTTGTAGTGTTTTCTTCTCATGTCCGTCGTTTGACAACCTGATATGATGGATGGTGACGTTTTGCATCACAGTAAGCCTTCCTCCTCCTGAATGTACTTCTCCCATCTGGCCACCGGGTGGTGGTGGAGGCACACAAACAGATGGGTTTAGGGTCATTTGGGTTTAGTGGACCGGTGGAGGGGTCGTGGAGCCAACTTAAAAAGTACGGCGATTGTCTTATTGAGAAGCCACTAATAAAAGCACCTCCACCTGCCAACCGGTTGTTTGTTTGTGTGTGTGTGTGTGTGTGTGCGTCCCCTTGTGAGGGATCCCGTGTCACTGCAGAGGAGGGACAGGAAGCGACTTATCAGTTGCTCTCTTCGCCGGAGTGTACCATGCCTCCATGTCGTGTCCAGTCGCAGGCGAGGAGCTAAAGTCGGCGGGGCCGGCGCCTCATTCTCAAAAAAAAAAAGAAGAGGGAGAGTTCATCCAAAAAAGTTTTTTTTTTTCTCCCCCTACTTACCTCATGAAGTATTGAAATAAATCAATCAAATCAGTGTAGCGCGCATGGAATGTAATCCATGCACGCTACACTGATTTGATTGAGACAATATTGATAATTTTATCGTGGGATAATTTCAAGGGGGGGGGGGGGGGTATTGCATTTACTGTTTATTTATTTTTTCATTCCTTTTTTGTCGCATTTCTGATCCAATATTTAATTTGTTGAAATAAATACTGTATATTTCCAAATCGTAGCCCTGCCTCAAATAGGCACAAACAGGGGACCAAATCGATTTAGTGTATTAAACGCCCGGGCTACTATTTGGAAACATACGGTAGGAGGCCAAGGCAAAAACCATATACTTAAATGGTTTATCAACTACAAAACATCTCTCGGTATGTAATCACTGGGAGGCATACCACTGTGGTAGTGCGTGGTAAGGCTTCATGAGGTGAGTAATGGCCTACATGCACACAGAATAACTCTTCCTACTTCCAGGCCGCTTCACAGGTGTTACCAATGATACTAATAAAGGCTCTGTTCCATTTAGTGTGCAGCGGTTCTCAAACCTTTTAATTTCAAGGACACCCATGACAGAGTGTACAAATGGAACCAAATGGACCCGTAACAGAGTTACACGCCGGTACGTACAAGGCCATTTGGAACAAACTCAAGACCACTTTGAGACCCACTGGTGTAGCAGAGTGTTTCCAGTGAGCCAACACGCACAATAGCAGCACTCTGTTTGACCAGAATGGAACAGACAGAGCCTTCATTAGTATCATTGACGGTAACACCTGTGAAGGAAGAAGGGAAGTGGCCCGAGTTCTTTCTAGAATGGCGTGTGTGCATATAGTAGGGGGGAAAAAAATCTGGTGGTGAACTATCACTTTAACACACGATGTCTATTCTCATCATCATCATTCTCTCCACCGCTCCACCGGCGTCGAGCCCACCGCGCACCGCGTCGTCAGTCGTCTCTCCTCCTCACACCCGCTTCCTGCATGGAGGTGAGTGCTAGAATCGCCTTCGGGTTTTTAGTACACGACACGACTCAACATGTCTAACGCATTTACCGAAACGTGAAGGCGATTCAGCAAAACAGCTGCACGGAGCGCCTGCAGTACAGTTTGTGTCGCTCCACCCCCGCTCCGCCTCGACCTCGTCCTCCTCCTCCCCTCTCCTCTCCTCACACCCACTCCTGCATGGAGCGCTTGCAGTACAGTATGTGTCGCGGCGTCCCCTTGCGTTTGAACTGCACCACGGTGAACAGCAGCAGCAGGAGGCAGAGTGCCAGCACGCTGGGGATGGCAATGGCCATGGCGCGCACCGTGTCCTCCCCGTCCGCGTCCAGCGTCATCAGCTCGTCCGTGTCGTCACCACCGCCACCGCCGCCACCACCGCCGCCGCCGTCCTCGGGGATGCCCCCGCCCCCGCCCCGCCGATCGGGGTCGACGCCGCCAGGTGTCATCGCCGTCAGGTCGCAGCCCATGAAGTCTTTGAGGACGGACCGGGGGTAGCCCGGCTCCACGCGAAGGCGCTGGTTGTTGAACTTCCAGTACTCCTTGCCCTTGTAGAAGTAGGTGAAACCTGGAAGGGCAACACAGGGGGGCGAGGGGGGGACGGATGCAAATGAACGTGAGTGTTGTCTGAAGACCCAAAGTCCTATATCTATACCACCGACCCCCCAAGGGGGGGAAATCCCCTTTAGGAGAGCGGTTAAGACGTTTGGATTTATAGTGTCCTTTTTTCCCACGCGGCGGGAGAGATCAGTTCCCGAATCGCGGGGCGTGTGGTGGACTAAAGTACTTCTGTCACAGCCATGTGAAAGACGCAAATAAACATAATTTCCTGCACAATATTTAAGAAAGCGACAGTTTATTTTATTTTGGTCTCATTTACGTGGAGAGAGAGAGAGAGAGAGAGAGAGAGAGAGAGAGAGAGAGAGACAGATCGAGTGACATCATCCATTCACCTGCGCTTCTAGCCATGACATCATGCGTGAACTTGAGGAGACCGGGCTTCCCAGCGAACCGGACACTGCAACCCGTCCTTGCCAGGAACACTGGATGAGTTCTGGCTCTCCACGGCCCGGCCGGGGGAATACCACAGGATCTTTACACACGGCTGCCACGGCGTGACTAACTCTTTTTGGATCTACGGTGTGCATACTTACGGTACGGTACTGTACAGTACGTGTGAAACGTATTTGTGTTCACAGGCATTTAGCATTCAGAACAAATACAGTGGAGGAGGACGAGTAGTACCGTTCTGTTCGGCAGCATCAGGGCATATGGATCCAGCTGTTGTGTTTCAAGCAAGCAGGCCCCAAAGTAGCATAAATTAAAGGCCCGTGGTGGAAAAAGTACTACATTGTTTTACTTAAGTAAAAGTGTCAATACTGCAATGTAGAAATACTCCGTTACAAGTAAATGGCTGTAATTCAAAACGTACTTGAGTAAAAGTACAAAAGTATTGGTATCAAAATTGAAAGTACCAAAAGTAGAAAATACTCTACAAGCTTGTTTTGTAATAAGAATCCAAATATACAAAGTAACTAGTAACTCGAGTTTTCAAATATAATTGTAGTGGAGAAAAATGACAATATTTGCCCCTGAGACGTAGTGGAGTAGAAGTAAAAGTATTGGAAATTGCAATTACTCAAGTAAAGTACAAATACCTCAGAATTGCACTTAAGTACAGTACTAAGTATACTAAGTAAATGTAGTTACTTTCCACCACTGGTAAGGGGTCATTTTTTAGGCCTGTTTCATTGCAGGAATTCAACCACAACGGAAACCGTGTTTCCGGCATCTTGTTGAGCTACACCACGATCAGGGGGAAAAGTATACGATTCAGGCTTAAACGGTTTCCTACACAGCAGGTTAAAATCTAATAAAGGCTAATCGTATGCACCGCAATGTAAGCAGCGCAGCTGAAGCTAATACAAGTGTTAGATTTAGGTGTACTGCTGTGTACACATCTACATGTAGGACGGACGCACGCACACACACACACACACACACACACTCTCTCTCTCTCAGCCAAAAACCCGGCCATCATGGGACCCTGCACCCACCCTTCACGCCAAGAGATCGAAGCCCTCTTGTCAGCAGCGTGAGCCACGTGTCTGGCTAGGAAAAGTGGCTTGTGAGCCACGAGCACAGATGGCACAGCTAGCTGAGTGCTCTGTGCCACCTGTGCCACGCAGCCAAGTCGACGTGAGAGTCTGTTCAACTCTGACGGTGTAAAACAAATGGAGCCTTCCTGCATGGCTCGGCTTGTTTTCTCCCAACACAGAGGTCATCGACCAACTGGCATCATGCATCCAATGGACTGAGCTCTTTTTTCCTATATCCTCTATGTTTTGACTGAGTCATGGCGGAGCGGAGGCAAGGTTAACCACATTGAAATTTTAAATAAATGTCTTCTAAATCCTGACAGTTTTCTGAAATACCCGATGTTTCTATATCAGTGGTCCTCAAGGACCCCAAAAAATTATATGTAATTGGCCGCCGACCCCCATCAGAAGCAAAGATTTCAGTTACAAACGTTTTGCTCTGAAAGAATATATATTGAAAGGTTTGCGCCACATTTTCACGATTTTTCGAAAATAGCAGACCTACAAGCTCGTAGCGCGGCACTCGGTCTGCTATTTTTCAATAGCTAAAGTATAACATAATGCTTAAAACACCAAAAGGGGTTACATAATAGTTTGGGATTTTTCATTATAGTTTGGCTTTAGTTCGGTTTGACATTTTTCTTTTCTATTTCAGTTAGTATTAATTTGTTTTTAGAGAGGGTGTGCTAGTTTTTCTTCGTTTTTTTTCCTTCTGCGACAGCGCTTAGTTTTAGTTTTGTATTCAGTTATTGTGGGTAATGACAGAAAACTGAATTTATGCATTTTATCTATAAATGCATGAATTCAGTTTTAGATAGATAGATAGATAGATAGATCTTGACAAATGTTGACAGATTTGCCCAACATAGGGGTCTGTATTTTAATTACATTGATTTGTATAGTATAAAACTAAATATTAACCATATCAGACGGTCCACATTTCCTAAAAGGATATAAATGCATTTCATTCAGACTGACCAGAAACAAGGACAAAACAATCACCACCAGCAAATAAAAAATCACGCTTGTGTGACGTGAGGGGCGCCCACTGTATTTATCGACCACATGACATCTTACATCGTCATTTAGTGCCCGAAACAAACATTAAAGTCCATAGACTTGGCCGGCAAACGATCTTCCGTCATAAGTGCTCTAAACAAAGACCATGTGACTCCCATTGGAAAAGCATTGTGCAGGTGGCCTAAAAAAACGAAAGAATTACCAAACATTTGCTTGATTGCTGTTTGGTACGTGTGAATGAGGCCTGAGAGTGTATACATGGAACCAAGTGGACCTTTTGCACTCTCACGAGTTAGTAAATGAATACTAGTGGATTTGACTGTGCAGTTGTCATGGCCCGCCGTCTGCTTCCAATCCAGCCAGACAAGAATGGAAGGATTGTCGGGCATTCCGCCTGAGAAATACTTGTGCATTCTCAGTGAAAGAGATCCCTGGCCTGGCATATCTTGGCACGCGCTGCACAAATATTATACACAACTGCGATTGTGCCCATGTTGCTGCGTGTTGAATATTTATCTTCGGTTTGCGGAAAGTTTATACTTCCATACATTTAACCTCCATCTAAATTACATCCTATACTCCCAGCTGCTGAAACAATCCATTGTCCCCTCGGGTTGGATACGCTACGTAATCATCTTAATTAAGCAATCTGGAGTTTTAGGGCAAGTTTGTCCTCTTTTTTCCCCCAACTTGGCACATTTCTAATTGTGGCGGTAAGCCAACGCCATTTGGCCATTCCGAGTGGGAGTACAGATCAATAGTCTTATCGGTGTCACGTATACGCAGGTCTGGGACCCGAGACCAAATAACGGGGGTGAATTTCAATCGATGCTGCCTACATGTGCAGAGGACTGTGTGCCAGAGACCAGTGGAATCAACAGTGGCTGTATTTTATATACATTTGCAGATTCTTGCAGTCCTATTTTCTACTTTCGTACAGCAGTGCGAATATGAATATATTTGATGTATTACATATGTGTTGTCCTTGCTTACTGTTAATCGCTCTGGATTAAGAGCGTCTGCTAAATGCCTAAATTGTAAATAAGTTTACAAGCCCACAAGCTTGGAGATCTGCCCATGCACACACAAAATAAGGATGCAATTATACGCCCTGTTGGAATTCACTAAACATTTATGCTATACTGTATTTAAAAATAAACACATATTTTCCCTCAAAGCGATTGTATTAATTTAATACCTTTTCTTTTCTATCTTTAAGAAAAAAGACATCCCTTAGTTCATTAGCCCTGCGCTTAAAACCGCCGAGTTTGATTGGTCAGGGACAGTGGTGGAAAGTAACTAACTACATTTACTTAAGTACTGTACTTAAAATGTCTTCTAAATCCTGACGGTTTTCTGAAAAACCCATGTTTCTATGTTAGTGGTTCTCAAACATTTTCATGTCAAGGACCCCCAAAATTATATGCTATTAGCCGCCGACCCCCATCTGAAAATATGTTGTTCCAGGGACCCCGCAGAAGCAAAGATTTGAGTTAAAAACGTTCGCTCTGAAAACAATAAATATTCAAAGATTTGCGCCACATTTTTACGATTTTTCAAAAATAGCAGACCTACAAGTTAATTCATAGCGCGGCTCTACAGGGAGAATCAGGCCCTACCGTTGGCTTTGTCCACAAAGGCGCCCTGTGGCGATTCAGGCACTCCCTTCCACACGGATATGGGCTTAGGATAGCCCGGGTCCATGGTCCGTACTTCCTCGTTGTAGCGCCAGTACCTACGCAGGGAGAAAACAAACAGTCAAACCAACGTCAGATAAAACTCTGTCACAACAGGACCGTACTATATCAATATGTCTGGGTCCCCACCTACTCACTCAGGGTTGACGGGTCACACCTGCACTCCCTTATTATAAAAGTACAAACTTTTGTGTATGTTCACATGACCTGATGAAGATCAAACAGATCGAAACGTGGTCAGAATTCTCAATAAAGAACGTCTTTCTTGTACCTGTGGTGTGTGGGCTCCATCCAATATCTACAACAAGACAGTTTCACAACATGATTGATTGATTGATTGATTGATTGGAAATGTTATTAACAGATTGCAGAATGGGTACAGTCCAAGAAAGGTACAGGTCGATGTACAGGTCGAAGACTTGTTTACATCAGGGTGCTCCATACTTATTGAATAACTTCAATAGAAGACTATTCGAATTCAAATGCATGGATTAAAGCAAAAACAATAAAAAGAATCTCATGACAAAAAAAGTCCCATAATGTGCGATTTGTGAAGCAGGTGAAATCAGCCCAACCCTAACCCACAGCACTAGTTTCCTAAACAATTAGCGCAAGGTTATCGTTCTAAACCTGATGTTCTCTTCTGTTCTACAAACAACCAACCAGTTGGAGAAAACTGGCCCGGGCCGGCCTAGCGGCCCGGGCACCTAGGCTGGCAATACAGCCTGGCAGCGTGTCGCAGGTTCCACCCTGACGACTTTTGCTGTGTCTCTACCCACCTGTCTCCCTTGAAGAAGTAGGTCTTGGCCACATCCTCCCACCAGACGGCCGTCTCGATGCTCTGGGCGGGCATGCCGTTGCCAAACGTGGAGATGTCCTGGGGGTAACCCGGCTGAAGGACCGTGTCCTTGAACACCCAGAACTGCTTTCCTGGACACAGAGAGGGAGACGAATGTGTTGTCAGTTTGACAATCAGTTCCTTTGGGAAAAGAGTGACATCGTTATACTATGTGTGTGAGTGTAAATGCAAGCTGAAAAGAAGCTGAAAGGTAAAGTAAGTGATATGCTTTAGCGGTTTACGCTCAATTTTCTGATAGTAATCATGTGGGCAGAAACCATGTATCTCCAAATTATGCTAATGTATCACTCACAAGTACAAAAAATGAGTTGCTGTTGTGAGCTAGTTTTGAATCTTTGAATCTCTTGAATTCTCTACCAACGTAGAGGGCTATCATCCGTTCTCCATCTGGCCTAACTGCTCCCCATGGTGGTAATGTAGACCGTTGTTTCTCAAATCTCTTTTTTCATTTTAAGGATGCCCAGTTCGGTATGCATTAGGGCCACAGACCCCCATAACTCTGAGCAACCACATCTCACCCAAACACGGTGAACTAACATGGATTGCACTGTGCAAAAAGCATGGCATACGGATGTGTATATTACAGGAAACTCCCGTTAAACTTTCCAAGAAACTCCGGTAAACTCCCGAATTGTACCATCACACCTGTATATTACCGTATATTAACTGTATATGCCCGTTAAACTTGAGGTTTACGGGCAAAATACAGTGCCCATAATTTCCCATAACTCCTCTTTTCACGCAGTGTTGGCTATTCCGCAATTCCGTACTCGTATATAAACTACTAGAAAGCCCCAAAATCCATACATATTACACTGCAATCCTCCCCGTAGACTGAGACGGAGGGGCGCCGTCTCAAGCGAACTTGAGCAACGAGAGCCATCTAAACTAGACCTGTATGTGCCCGTCGCAGTCGGCCACCGGCCTATTTGGGAACGATGCAACTTGGGAACATAATAATATACGTTGTCATAGCACCCGTCAGCCGGTGTCCCAAATTGAAAAGTGTATTTGGCAATCAATTCGGCCCACTGGCAGAGCCTGATTGGTTGAGCCTCAATTGGCTGAGGAAGAGGCTAGAAATTGCACAGGTGAAAGGAGTTGGCCTCATTAGGCCCACTGGCAGAGCCTGACCATAGCCTTTTGTGGTGGTTCTGGAGAAGCGTGGGTCTGACCGACTCGATACCGGGCACTGCACTCCCTGTGGGGGTGTGGAACGCGTGTGTCGAATGTGAAGTCGGTGGGTCAAACGGTTCTCGAGTTACGTGAATTACAACCGTACATGTGCACACACACACGCACACTCATTTATAGTAGGATGGAAGAGAAAACACCCTCTCTCTCTCTGTGTATCTCTCTCTCTCTCTCTCTCTCTCTCTCTCTCTCTCTCTCATTCCTGGTGAGTAATAAGTCGGTTAAAGGTTACATTGCCTGCCCCCCCACCACCACCCCAGGAAGTAGTTTTTCTTCCACTGGGTGGAGAGGGGGTGGAGGTCTGGGCCAGGTCAGGAGGAAGTGTTTATAGAGCCAAAAACAGAGGGGGGGTAGGGGGGGGGGACCCACGATACAGCAGAGATAGAGAGAGAGATGCATGGGGGGTGGCTTTGTAGCTTTGTATCTTTTGTAGCAGCAGCTACAAACATCGCTGGCTTCCATTGGGTGTTGATTTCGTCAACTAAAACTAAAACGAATTTCGTCAACAAATAAAAACTAGACTAAAATGTTAGGAAGGGACAAGTGGACAATTCCTAACATTTTACACTTGGTTGCATGCTGAAAATAGCAGATCTACAAGCTCCCCACGTGTCCCGCTGCGACGCGTTGTGAGCTTGTAGATCGGCTATTTTCAGCAAGTGTACAAACGGTCATTACGACGGCATCAAGGCCCGCCAAAATACATTTTAGTTGACTAAACCAACTGTAGATTTAGTCGACTAAAATCTTATGATATTTAGCCAACTAAAACTAGACTAACACTAAAACATTCCAGGTGACTAAAATATGACTGAATATGACTAAAACTATTGAAGAGACTATGACTAAAACTAAAATCAAACTTTGCTGCCAAAAACAACACTGCTTCCATTGAAAATGAACTGTATAGACTGTATCTTTGTATCTGCCCATGTGAGCGCAGCGAGAGAGAGAGAGAGAGAGAGAGAGAGAGAGAGAGAGAGAGAGAGCACATTGGAATGTAAGAAATGGATGGAATAACTCAGATTTCCTCTCAGACTGGTCATGCTGACCCGTACTTTATTACTATTATTATTATCATAATTATTTATTTATTTTAATAAGTGTGTTTATTTTTAGATCATTTTAGTATATCTAACAGAGATATCTATTGAATGAAACAATGTTCCTCTAGTCTATATAATCTATATCATCCTTCAGTGGTGGTAAAAGTACTCAAATGTTTTACTTAAGTAAAACTATCAATACTGCAATGTAGATACTGTATACTACAATGAGTAAAAGTCCGGAATTCAAAATGTACTTCAGTGAAAGTAAAAAAAGTATTGGTAACTGACTTGTTATTGTGAGCTTGTAGATCTGCTATTTTCAAAGTGTATACAGGGCTGAAGTAGTTAATGTATGTTTTGTAATAATAATAATAATCAAAATCTGCAAAGTAACTAGTAAATAAAGTTGTCAAATATTGCAGTGGAGTAAAAGTACAAAATAAATGCCTCTGAGATGTAGTAGAGTAGAAAATATAACACTAAAGTATATATAGTCAGTTACTTTCCAACACTGCCATCCTTTTAAGGTCCACTCAGAGTGAAGGAGGACCTTAGAGTATATATTAATAGAGACGGCACCCGATGTCTCCACTCATCCACTTGCAGTAAGTTGCTCAAAAGCGCATGAGGCGATTTCACTCCTCCTTCCGGGTAGGAACAGAGTGCATTCTGGGATGGATTGGGCCAAATTGTGAACGCGCGCTGGCCGTTGACTATCATTGCACGCGTTCACGTATGAAACGGCGTTCACGTGTCATCATGAACGTGCGCAATGATAGTCAACGGACCAGAATTGGCCCAGCGCTCCAATACCGAATTCGGCCACTATGTCCATTTCGCCTCAGGGTTTCCTCCGGGTGCCGTCTCTATTAATATATATATACTCTAAGAGGAGGACTCCAGTGGAAGAGAGGCTTAACAACAATAAACAAAGTTATGTAACAATGCCTTCTATATGTAGCTACAGTGTATGTATTTCATGTATTTAGTTTCCTTTCCTTCCCGTCTTTCAGGTACAGTATGCTTCCAATTACAATCCGTCCTTTGGGGAATATTCATTTTACAAAGACAATGTTATACACTCCTTTATCCCCCCCCCCCCCCCAAACCAACCAACCATTATAGGTTATTTTTATTTTGTTGAAGTTACATAACATCTTACTGTACTGTACTGTACTGCACTGTACTGTAATTTCCATGCCTCTGTTTGTCCCAAGGTCCTTTATTGGTGTTCAATTCACTATCTGTTATCTAATGCAGAGACTCAGTGGAAGAGCAGCACCCATTTCACACATCATGTTCTACACAGTATCCTGGTTTACAGCCTGATTCGCTGCATTCCGTGAATTTGTCTCGTCACTTCGCTACTCAGTCTGGAAAGTCTCCTGTGTTCGAGAGTCCCAATGTTCTTCGCCAATAGAAGTCTTATGTAGAAGAGTCGCCATTGGACTGGCCCCATGAAGTGAACGGAGAGATCGACTCGACGCTTCGGATTGGTCTGTGTGGTGCGAGTTGGGACAAAAACACCCATTTGACGTTGTATAAATGCGCAGCTCTGTTGCCCTGCAACGTCCCCTCATCATTCACAAAACTCATGCAACTAATTGTAAAATGACATACTGGATCTCTTAGTCCACTAGTACCTTCCTAACATTTTAGTTTACTTTTTATTTGTTGACGAAATTGTCAGCATATTTTAGTCTTAGTTTTAGTCACCGTAGCTTAGTGTTCATTTAGTTTCCATGTAGTTTTCGTCAGTGAAAAAAGGTAGTCGGCGAAAAAAAATCGTCTTGGTTTTAGTCGACGAAAACAACGCTGGTTGGAACAACATCATATAATTTTTTCATGTTCCCTTCCCTGGGGAACATGTAAAGCGTCTTAGTACTATGAAAAGCGCTATATAAGTAAAATATATTGTCCAATCAGCAACAACGTGGCTACGTAACAAGTGACGTTTATGAAATGCGAGTCAAACTGGAGGATGGCCAGACTGATAGCGGATTCACGGAGCCCAGAAAATAAAATAAAATAAAGTGATCACTCACTGATAACATATTCAGTAAACGATACGGTTATATCGTTACTTCATCATAATACATGTATTCTTCATAAGATATGATTAACCCGTTTAGACCTGAGGACGATTCTACAAATGCCTTCTAAATCATAACAGTTTTCTGAAAAACCAAACTGTATGTTTCTGTCAGCCGTTCTCAAAAATGTTCATGTCAAGGAACCCCAAAAACGATATGTAATTGGCTGCAATATGTTGTTCCAGGGACCCACCAGAAGCACAGATTTGAGTTAAAAACGTTTGCTCTGATGAAGGAAGCATGAGTTCAAGTCCGTTGCTCTCCCCTTGTCCCTCATATATGGGGACTAGGTTGGTGGAGGGTGTGTAGAGCCCAGGATCACTTTAGATGATTGACACAGGGGTGAAAAATGGGTTACAAAATCGTGGGATAAAAAAAAAGAAAGAAAAGTTTGCTCTGAAAGAATATACATTCAAGATTCGAACTTGTAGATCTGCTATTTTATTTTTTTAATTTGTAATTTTATTTAATTTATTAATTGAGCAACACTATTTTCAAGTTGTCACGCCTCTTACACTTATACATGTACCCTTTTAAATGGTCTGACATGCCCATTACATTTACAGACTCATAAAAGGTGTCTCATAAAAGGGGTCTTTAGTGTTCCGTTTCTATTCATGTCAAAGCATTGAACAGTCTAGAGGCACTGCATGTGACCTTCCTGATCCAGACAGTGAAGCGCTTTCACAATGATCCTTTTAACACAGCAGGACAGGACGGAACTGTCAGGTAACAATAGTCAGCCTCTAATGTCAACGGTCAAGTACTTTCCCAGGACTGCATGTCGAGCCAGCCGGTCGGCTACATAGCAGGCATTTATTGTATTCAGCCAGCTTCATGACCGCGGGAAGATATTTACAGTAGGAGGTGCTGAATGTGCGTGCATGCGCCTCGTGCACACACATTTTCGCACGTTTTCACGTGGAAAAGTGGCTTTTACTTTTCCTCTCCACACGCATGAGCAAAACTGACACAGGCAATTAACCAAGATAAGGCGATACTGTGATACAGCATATTTATTAGGCCTAGTAACACAAATCTGTTTTGATTAAAATGATTATAATTTTTGTCCGAGGGGGGGCTGTGCCTGGGGGAGGGGGTGCTCCAGCCCCCCCAGCCCCCCTACTTCCCTCAGCCATGGCTAGCTTCGTTTAACCATAACATGCTGTAGGGCTTGGAGTTGCCTGTCTGTGTACAGTATGTGTATATTATTGTATAGGCTACTCCTTCTTGCCCTGTAACTGTATCTTAACTGATCAATAAAGGTCTGTTTGTCTGTCTGTCTGTCTGTCTGTCTGTCTGTCTGTCTGTCTGTCGTAGGTAGGTAGGTAGGTACTGTAGGTAGGTACCTTTGAAGAAGACAAACTTTCCATCGCTGTTTTCGTACACGGCGTCGATCTTGGGTGGAAGGCCCCTCCAGAAGACGTTGATTAGCATGGGGTAGCCAGGCATGACCGAATTATCCCTGACTCGCCAAAACCAGTGATCCTAAACAGCACATCACAAGAGAAGAGAAGAGAAGAGAAGAGAAGAGAAGAGAAGAGAAGAGAAGAGAAGAGAAGAGAAGAGAAGAGAAGAGAAGAGAAGAGAAGAGAAGAGAAGAGAAGAGAAGAGAAGAGAAGAGAAGAGAAGAGAAGAGAAGAGAAGAGAAGAGAAGAGAAGAGAAGAGAAGAGAAGAGAAGAGAAGAGAGAGCATGTGTTTAGTGCATTGAAGTACAGGTCATTTTCATTGCAATCACAGTATCCGTTTCACATTGATTGCCTAGCTAGCACATTACATGCATCGTTATTTGCATTTTACTGGGATCATAACAAACAGCTTTTTCACGACCATATCGATGAATGTCGTTGTTCTGTTTTAATGAGAACATTGGACGTGCATGCTGTTGCAGTAGTCAGACTAGTCTGTTTCTGAGCCGTGGTCCTGGTTGTATACAGTGTGCTGTTGGAACCTCTGAACATTAAACACTTCCTCTATCCTGATGCAACGCACCGGATTCGAACCCAGACCTCCTGCACGGGAAGGGACACTAAGGCCGAACATCTTAATCACTAGCCTAGAATTCCCCCTTAGCCAGGGGAGATATTAGGCTTTCCCCGATGCGTTCACTACCCTAATTCAATGTTCAACGTTCCCAGTTCGATCCTGCACTCCCCCAGAGTTAGTGTCTTCGAGCAAGACGCTGAACCCCTAATTGCTCCCGATGTGCAGTTTGGTGCCTTGCATGGTATCCTCCGCCATCAGTGTGTATATGAATGTGTGTGTGTGGATGGGTGAATGTAATGCACATGTCTATGTAAAGCGCCTTGGATAAAAGAGCTCTATAAATGCACTATTTACCATTTTATGTAGGGGTGTGCCAATATATCGATATCGCGATATATCGCGATACTGTGATATTTATTTTGTAGTAGCCTAGTAGACAAGTTGCATAGATACAGTCAGTGTTGTTTGGAGGAGGCAAGATTCATGTACATATTGGCCAGTTTGTGACAAACTTTGACAAATTTTGGAATAAATACATGATTCCAAATGTTTGCCTCTTATTGTTCTTTTTTTAATTTTCAGTTACAGATATTGTGATATATCTTTGATGAAAACTCTTGCAATATAATTGAATATAGCAATATCACAATCCTTATCGAGGGCCTAATATCGCCACGGATATCGTATCGTGAGGTAACCCAAAATAATCATCCCACCCCTAATTCTATGTCATTAGTGCAGGTCATTCGGAACACCTTGTGGAGTTGGACCTGCTCGCCAACTCTGATGAACTCGTCAACGTTATACTTCTAGCTATATGAGCTGCACCGGTCGGTTCTCACATCTGTTATGGTGTGTGCTTTAGCTCCGTCTGCTCTCCCGACAAACGTCTCTGACAAACGCTGTAAACTAAACTCCAGCTGTTTGGGTTGATATTGTGGCCCTTTTTTAAATAGACGTAATTTGTACGGTTGACCCCCCGAGAGCCAGCAAGCATACAGTACCTGGCAAATGCAATTACACGGGAAACGTTGAGACCTACAACAACGCGCTCGGCCTTGTTCCAAGGTTCAACAACACGCTAAGGCTATTGGATATTCATCGAGCCATGAGCCTCTCTGATTTCCTCGAGGAAATGCGAGCGCGGGCCAAGTGTGTAGGTGTGTCTTTTTTTGATGTTTTTGGAAGAAGCACCGATGACAGAGAGGGAAGCCAAGGAGAGACCCATCTGTGGTAACCATTAAGGCCTGGAGTGAGACTCCGCACCCTCTGGGCACAGATCCAATCCTCCAGCCTCTGCTCACACAACCAGTGGTGTAAGTACATTTACTCAAGTACAATTTAGAGTTTTTACTTTACTCGAGGATTTCCAATTTCCAATACTTTTACTTCTACTCCACTACATTCCAGATCCAATTATCAACTTGTAACAGAGTATTCTATATTGCATAATTTATCATTTTACATGATAAAAAATAATTGAGTAATCTTTCCACCAGTGCCTCACACACACATGCCGAGCCGCCTGGCCCAAACACACTGACCTCTTCAACAGAATAGGGGAGAGAGAGAAAGACAAGCGGTGGAGAGAGAGAGAGAGAGAGAGAGAGAGAGAGAGAGAGAGAGAGAGAGACACTATAGGATGGAGATGGACATTTTTTTAACTCCCAACATCACAGCATGCCTGATTCCCGATTAATTAATCAATATTACACAAGAGGGTGTTCTATATCGTCATTAATGCACGCCTGCAATGCTGCAGGAACTCGCCCACGTTCCAAAATGTAGAGCAGAAGTGCAAGTGTAATATTGCAATTATTAATTATATAACAGTTACCCTTAAAACTAAGATATTCGCTGAATCGAAAATCATAATTTGTTTAATGACAGATATATGGGCTGTATTTTGCGTGTCTTAAGTACCAGGTCTTATTACCTAACTTGAGTAAACTAAAGACCTGGAGGCGTGATCAATGCCATTTGGCTATTCTGAGTGGCCAAAGAGCATTGACCACACCTCCAGGTCTTTAGTTTACTCAAGTTAGGGAATAAGACCTGGTACTTAAGACACGCAAAATACAGCCCGTAGACACTACTACGACCACAAATATCCCAAGAAACTAGCTAACCTAGCCTGCGCTCTGGGAGAACAGAGCAGGTGGTTTCTTTGTTTTGATTAGCCGTTCCAATATCATGGTTTAAGCACGGCTAGAAAGCTGTTTAAACCAATTGCTTCCTCGAAAACGACCTGTTGTATAATGTTAAATACAAAACTAATTTATCAAACAGTCTCCCTCTACCTAAAACAGTCATCTGAGAGACCCGTTGCAATTTCTTCTCACTTATCCTTCCACTCCGATTCTCTATAGTTCTAGTTGCTAGCATGGTTGGTTCCAATCAGTGGTGGGAAAAAGTACTCAAATATAGGCTATATAATATTAATAATAATAAATACTGTACTACAATGTAGAAATACTCCGTTACAAGTAAAAGTCCGGAATAAAACATTTACTTGAGTAAAAGTTAAAAAGTATTGGCGTCAAAATGTACTTAAAGTACCAAAAGTAAAAGTTCTCATTGTGCAGAATGTCTCATTTCAAGTATTCAAATGTATAAACACCTTTTGAAAATAGAAGATCCGAGCTTGTAGATCGGCTATTTTCAAATGGCCGGAATATATATAGGGGCTGAAGTGGTTACTGTATGTTTTGAAAATAATTATCAAAATCTACAAAGTAACTTTTTTGCAAATACATGTAGTGGGGTAAAAGTGCAATATTTTCCTCTGAGATGTAGTGGAGTAGAAGTAAAAGTACTGGAAATTTGAAATAATCAAGTAATACCTCAAAATGTTACTTAAGTAAATGTACTTGGTTTACTTTCCACCGCTGGTTTCAATTGTTCAGCCCCCTCTCACCCACCTCTTCTGTATACAGACTTGGACCGGTAATTGAAAACAGATCAAGCACATTGAAACTGGACCCATTTGAATCCCCTTTGACTGTAAAAGTAAAGTTCCCCCCATCTACTGTTGTTTCTCTCTCACCCGCCTTCCTGTTCTCATTGTGGTGGGAAAATAAAAGGCCGGTGTAGAGGAACATTCCAGCCGGTACTGGGTCATTATTACGGGAGTGTCTAGCCCATTTAGACCGGAGACTGATTTAAAAATAAATTAAAAGGCTTCTAAAAAAAAACAGTTTTCTTGAAATCCTATGTTTCTATGTCAGCGGTGCTCAACCTTTTTCATGTCAAGGAGCCCCGGAGTTATCTGTATTTGGCTGCGGACCCCCGTCTGAAAATATGTTTTTCCGGAAGCAAAGATTTGAGTTAAAAACGTTCGCTCTGAAAGAATATGAATTCAAAGATTTGTGCCTCATTTTCACGACTTTTCAAAAGAATAGCAGATCTACAAGCTCGTATAGCACGGTAGGCTCGCTATTTTTCAATAGCTGAAGTATAACATAATGCTTAAAACACCAAAAGGGGTTTCCCGTCCTGAATGAGCTAGAATAACGAAAAGCCGAGGCCCGGTGTCAGCGGAACATTTACACCTGAACATGTACATGTTCAACATTTTCAAGAGGGGAAAGTGTGTCGATGGCGTCGAGTGCTCTGGCCGAACAAGCCTATACAATACTATAAAGGAATTGATTATAGTGCACATGTTATTACAGTGTTGTGTTATTGAATGTTTTTTGTGTGGAAGCTGCACATTGCACAAATCTGCTGCAGTGTTAAAGACACTTTTTGGACTGCGTCATTATAGGCAAAAACGTGGAATAAATGTCAGATCCACAAGCTCACAACGAGGCCCATCACACCATACGCTGCAGGCTTGTAGATTTGCTTTTTTGGGTTGTTTTTTGATGTGTGACAACTTTTATGGCTTTTAAATAGAACAACAGAGGTTCTCAAACCAATGCAGAAAATAGCAAAGAATAGCCGATCTACAAGGATTGAAGATCAGGAGATGCGCAGCAGTGTTGATTTCGTCGACTAAAACTATGGCGAAAAATGTTTGCCGACAACCTTTTTTCACAGAGGAAAACTAAATAAAACGAAATAAAAACTAAGCTACGACGACTAAAACAAAATATACTGACAATTTTGTCAACAAATAAAAACAAGACGAAAATGTTAGGGAGGGTCCAGTAGATCTAAAAGACAAGTCATTTTATGCTCAATCAATCAATCAATCAATCAAACTGGCATACCACAGGGCCCGTGCTTACCTTAAAGACGAACATCTCTCGCCTCAGTATGGCTAAGGTGTTGAAGCCTCCGTCACAGATGTTGGGCTTGGCGTTGGGATTCGTGGGCTTGTTGCCCGGCGGCAGCCTCGGGGGTCTCGTCTGCCTGTCTGGCTTGCGAGGGTCCGAGGGGGGCTGGGAGCGGGGCGAGGGCGCCGTCGGCAAGGGCTTGGTGGGCTGGGGCACCTTGTCCGGGGGCCCTAGGAAAACAAGAAGACATCGCAACACGCATTTACATCAGTCTGACCAGGAGCAGAGGGTTTAAATCATATTCCCACCAGCCAAAAAATAACAGTGGTGGAAAGTAATTAAGTTAAAGTTCAGTACTTATACGTACAATGTTGGGGTTTTCCCCAATTTCCTTCAGAGGCAAATATTGTACTTTTACTCCACTACATTTATTTGAAAACTTTAGTTACTACTAGGTACTTTGTAGATTTGGATTATTATTACTAAACATACTTCAGCCCTATATACATTTCGGTCATTTGACCGATCTACAGTCTCACACAGCAGGAGCGATGTGAATAAGAGGCCTTATACCATCAGTGGTCGCCACAGCGAATCATCATGCCTCCATCACACCCTGTCCTCCTAGCTGGTCTCTCACACCAACTTCATGTCCTCTTTCACTACATCCATAAATCTTCTCTTTGGTCTTCCTCAAGGCCTCCTGCCTGGCAGTTCCAACCGCAACGCCCTTCTTCTACCGAAATACTCACTATAAGTATGGTAAGTTCTTACCATAGTCCAGAGGCCAGCTTGAAGGTTTTATCATAGTCCAGAGGCCAGCTTGAAGGTTTTACCATAGTCCAGAGGCCAGCTTGAAGGTCTTACCATAGTTCAGAGGCCAGCTTGAAGGTTTGTCGTGGAAATTTAGAGATAAACATTTAATAATACTCCAAGTTACAGTTTGGTGCTGTTCCCTGTGCTGCTTGTTTTATGACGTCACTGTTCCATTTGGTGAATGCCTTGAGGCTATAAGTGGGGGTTGTCTGTGTGGGAGCAAGCTATATAAGCTGTCGTTTCTTGTCACTCTGGGAGCCAGACTGGGGTTTCCATGCACAGGTTGTGTAAGTCTGTCTTCTTACTCGAGTAAAATCCTTATACTCTATAACTCTGAATTCTTGCATTGCCTCATTATTCATTATTGTGATTTGTCTTTTGAGCATATGTCCCACAGATTCCTTTACAGGTTTTACCATAGTCCAGAGGCCAGCTTGAAGGTCTTACCATAGTCCAGAGGCCAGCTTGAAGGTCTTACCATAGTCCAGAGGCCAGCTTGAAGGTCTTACCATAGTCCAGAGGCCAGCTTGAACTTCTCTGCGTCCATGTGCTGGTAGAAGGTGCTTACCATATATGTTCTGGATGCCCATGAGGTCGTCTAGGGGCAGCTTGAAGTTCTCCGTGTCCATGTACTGGTAGAAAGGCGCCATGATGGCCGTGGGGTCGTTGGAGTGCTCCAGACCCAGGGCGTGCCCCAGCTCATGGACCGCTACCAGGAACAGGTCGTTGCCTGCAGACACCAATCACAATCACATTCTGAATCACAATCAGAATCACAATTCAATTTCAATTCAATTCAATTTTATTATAGTGTCAAATCACAACAAGTTGTCTCAAGACACTTTACAACCAACATTCACAACAATTCACATTCTGAATCAGAATCACAATCACATTCTGAATCAGAATCACAATCAGAATGAGCTTTATTGTCACATCACTCATGATGTAGCCTCGGAAACCCAGACGTCTTTATTTCCAGGGAGAGAAAGAAAAAAAAGTCTGGGACCGAGTCCACTTCAATTCGGCATAGAGTAGCGCAAACGTCGATCACTCTCTGCTGATTTCTGATCGTCTGCACCTTTGTTAAATTGACGCACACACGCACACCCGTACACACACACACACACACACACACACACACACACACACACACACACACACACACACACACACACACACACACACACACACACACACACACACACACACACACACACACACACACACACACACACACACACACACACACACACACACACACACACACACACTCCTCTCTCTCTGTGTCGCTCTAATTAATTAGTCTCATGTCCAGTTTCTGCCGGCGGATCCTGCCAGGAGCTGCCTATGCCATAGAAAGCATATAGTGAGTTCCAGGCTACTCATGATGTGACTTCCAGACACTCCCACTCTCTATTCAATACAATAGAAAATGACTGAAAATGTATATTTTTTGGACCGCGCTTCGAAGTTATATAAATCAAAATTGCGAGACTCATGCTCCACTTGCTGGAAGTGCCAGGAGGTGGAGCTAGGCACTCTCATGCACATGCTGTGGGACTGCATCCTGGGACTGCATCCTGATTGGATGACCTAGCCAAAAACAAAACGTCTTTTGACCCCCATGGGTTCACTGGGGACAGGGAGGAACTCCTTATATGGCCAGCACACTCTATAGTAGGGAGGATTATCACAACAAAACACAAAAATAAGTGATATTTGAATGAAGTGAAATCCACTGAATATACCTTTAATGCTGGGTCGTAAACGTATTATGTTTGAGTGGAGGGCTCCCTCTGCCCCCTCTGTGAATGTTTGGTTTAGTCAACTTGGTCAAGTGGCAGCGTTGGAAAAACTGTCTTTCAGACTTCTTAACAAAGTAGACAACTATTTGTTGAAATGGGATAAGTGGGAGGCGCACACTGGAGGCACTGTCTAATTGTAAACTGAGCAGACTATTATATGAACTGTACTTGAATTTCCATGAATATCCATCGCCTTATTATTATTATATACTTTTCCTTTATTGTTCACGTTTGCATTGTTTTTCTTTTTTTTCTGCTTTAATTGTTACTGCACTGTTGCGAAGATTTCTTTCTGTACTTTGTGATTAAAAAATAATAAAAATATTGATGTCAAATTTACAAGGCATCTACAACGTGCAACATCGTGTGAGCTTGTAGTCGACTATTTTCTCTATTTTATCCCTTTTTCTGACAAAGTAACAGTTTTGGACATACAGGGGGTGTGTCCATCTGACAGCGATAGTGTGCACACACACACACACACACACACACACACCCCCTTGTTGTTTTTGGCACTGTTCAGAGGAAGAGGAAGCATCTGTCTCTGAATGTGGTGATTCACCGCGTCTGTCTGTCTGTCTCTCTCTGCCTTCCTTAATATTATATAATATTAATAATAAATTACTGTCGTTTGCAAATCACCCCTCTGTGGAACCTTGTCATTATGCACGCGATGCCGTCACACAATCCCCAGCTGACTCACTGATCACATGACTTCCCGCGCAGCGTGTGCGTGCCACGCTGGCGGCCGCATGCGTGCGTGCGTGCCAAATATGGACAAAGCGTTCCCCGGGTCTAACATGAACGTAAAATGAAGCCTGTCAGTCCTTGCACTGTAAGTCGCCATCTTTCTAGATCCGTTTGGGCCCAGCTGGCCCATTGGCTGGCCCAGACAACGAGGCGGGACTTCCCCCCTTCTTCTTAGTTGTTTTTTATTTTGACTCGAGTGGGTGGGGAATCCCGATCATAGACTGTAACGGTAGCCACGCCCCTCAGAACATATGCGACTTTATGGTAATTATTTTAATAAATGGGACCATCATTTTCCAAAAAGAATATTATGACATTAGAAATGAGACTTTAAACTAGTGACTGGAAGCAGAAAGTATTCATGACCATGTTTATTAAGGTAATACAGTCTAGGTGAAGTTGGGCCCAAATACATGGACTTCTATGGGGCTATAGGTTTTTTTGGGCCCAATGACAGCGACACAACAGGCCATTATATGAACTTTCAGGAAATCCCAATTTCCTCAGTGGCTTCACAAAATATCTGTCTGACTGCCCCCCTGGTGCGTGCGTGCGTGTGTGCGCACTCTTTACAGTGTGATGACTTCCATCCGTCTGCCATCAAAGAGACCAGAGAGACTCATTTACGCTTCCAAAGTGGTGTCTGGTGGCCACGTTTAACCCATTTTGGGCGGGAACCCCTTTTGGTGTTTATACTTTAGCTATTGAAAAATAGCAGATCTACAAGCTCATAGCATAGCAGAAAAATCGTGAAAATGTAGTGCAAATCTTTGAATAATATATTCTTTCAGAGCAAACGTTTTGCTCAAATCGTTGCTTCCGGGGGCGTCCCTGGAACAACATATTTTCAGATGGGGGTCTGCGGCCAAATACAGATCATTCCGGGGGTCCTTGACATGAAATATTGAGCACCACCAATATAAAGAAACATAGGTATTTCAGAAAACAGTCATGATTTAGAAGACATTTTTTTAAATGTCAATGTCAGGTCTAAATGCGTTAATAGTGTACACACGCCACATTATTGCTGTCGGACGGGAAATCTTGTACGTCCAAATCGAAAACCTGTTTTTTTTTGTGTCACCAATGATCAGCGACACACCAATTTCCTGTGCTGTGCAAACAAAGATCAAATACAAAGAAGCACGCACCCATGGGCGCAAGCACACCTGCATGCACGCACACGTTTGTTTTACAATGCCTGTGAGGACAATCATTTTAGGACAGCGATTTTATGAATGCCATTCATGTTTGTGTGTCCCTGTGTCTGTGTGTGTGTCTGTGTGTGTGTGTGTGTGTGTGTGTTGCCACTTTGTTCCCCCCCGTTTGTTTTTAATCTTGCCAGTCGCTACGAGTTGTAATACAAGATACCAAACTAGATATTCCAAGACAAACTTGAAGAAATGTGTCAAGATTCATATTCCATTCCATTGCAGACCACGGGGAAATGTTAGGTACTTCTGGTAATTCCGGTTTGTGGTTTCCTGCCTAATGATGACTACAAACCAGTGACTACAACATGACATAAGTCACCATCCTGATGACTACAAACCAGTGACTACAACATGACGTAAGTTACCATCCTGATGACTACAAACCAGTGACTACAACATGACGTAAGTCACCATCCTGATGACTACAAACCAGTGACTACAACATGACGTAAGTTACCATCCTGATGACTACAAACCAGTGACTACAACATGACATCATGAAGTCACCATGATCCGCTCCCGACCGGATCATAAACCCGAAAAAGGAATGCTTCCCAGGCTGCTTCACTCCTATGAATAAAGACAGAAAAGACCCCCAATAAATATTTTAAAAAGGCGCTGGTAGTAGTGGAGGGGGGAGAAAAGAAAAGGTGTTGTGTGTGAACATATCCTTAGGGCCCTACATGTGCTCTCACTAGCAGAGCTATAAAAAAAATCACACCTGTGTGAACCGAGTGGTGCAATTCCCCTCTCTCCCCCCCCCCCCCCTCTCTCTCTCTCTCTCTCTCTCTCTCTCTCTACACCTCTCTCTGTTTCTGGCACCCCCTACTGGTATTAATAAATGCACGCACGCAGCATTACCCCGTGTTCCAATTTCACGCATGCGCATTCCTGGTTGTAGGAGTGGTTGCACCACTCAAAAAAAACCTCAACATGTAGTTTAATTACAGACTCAACCGGAACCAGAAAGATGTGTGATAAATTTAGCAGGAAATATCGAGGGCAAACTTTTTGCCCCCCTGCGCTCTTTTATATTTACCCCACCGCGTTTGATTATTCACACATGCGTGCGAAACGTATGCCCCATGCGGACACACTGACACGCAAACACGCACGTGTACGCACGCACATATAAAGCCTCAGAACTCAGAACTTCGGTAATGTAGGTTACACAGAAAGTGGGTCGGATCGGGCGTGATGCGTCCAGCTGTGTCCAGATTTGTAGACGGCCTAAACCCTTATTGACAGACATTTAAGACTATCTCTCTCTCTCACACTCTCTCTTTGACTAAGTCCTCACATAACCTCTCTCACACTTGTGCTCTGTCTTTCTGGTTCTCTGGCTCTCTCTCTCTGGCTGGCTCGCTCTCTCTCTGGCTCTCTCTCTCTCTCTCTCTCTCGCTCTCTCTCTGTCCTGGATTCACTTCAACCCTTTCTCTTTCTAGTCAATGTTTTATCGTGCTCCCTCCCCCCCCACTTTAATTCCACCTTCCACTCCCCATCATGTCCTCCCCTCTACCGGTATCGTCCATCTGACCATTATCTCACAGGCGGCTGAGCTTAAATGGCTGTTTTATTTAAGACCCGGAACACAGCTGTTATCACCTTAGCCTTTAGTTTAAACCACATTTAGCCATCATTTTAAACTGTAGCTGTTCAAAAATAATAATAGCAGGTATATTGCTATTTATGAAGAATCGTGAAAAACGTTTTTGAGTGGTGCCTAAACACTCCAACAACTTTCTTTATTTTTACAGACCATTATAATGTTCGTATTTTGATCATAAGACCCGACTGAATGTCAAATCTCCAGGTTTTCTTCAGAATATGTATGACACTTATTTACTGACACAATTGCACATTAGGAGTCCAACTAGTACTATGAAATCGTTAGTCCACAGAAGTGAACCTTTCAAGCCTGTTTTCTCAACTCGTTGTTTTCTGCAAGACATTACTCTATAAGCCGCCCATATCTCCAAAACTGGTGGGTCAAACTGAACAACCAATATGTCAATTTGAAGATATGACTCCTTGTTTTCACATGACATGAAAAAAACGAAAATTCAAAAAATCCAATGGCAGTCCCCCAGTCAAAGTTAGTCAGAAATGTTGCATTTGCAAGGACCCCTTTAACTCTGTACAGATGGAACCCATTAGACTCGTAAGGGTCCATTTGGTTCCATTTGTACACTCTCACAGTTACAGACCTGTTATGGTGTTTCTGGTAATATTGTCCACTCATTTATATCCGTCACGGCAAAAAAAAAAAATTGACAAAAGAAACGTCCACCACACGCCAGCATGGTGATGACCCCAGTGTGGTTCACTGGGGTCGACGAACGAGTGTTCGTCGACTAAAACTAAGACGAAAAATGTTCGTCGACTACCTTTTTCCACAGATGAAAACTACATGGAAACTAAACGAAAACTATGCTATGATGACTAAAACTAAGACTAAATATATTGACAATTTCGTCAACAAATAAAAACTAGACTAAAATGTTAGGAAGGGACTAGTATAAGTCCCTTCCAGTATAAGTCATTTTACACTTGGTTGCTTAAAATGGCAGATCTACAAGCTCACAACGCGTCGCAGCACGACACGTTGTGAGCTTGTAGAAAGTATTTATTTAAAGACCTTTTAAGCGTCGTACAAAGCCAAGTCGAGTGGTGAGAAATCATGACAACAAACACACTTTTTCTGGCTGAACAAATAATTAGAAAGAAGAAGACAACGGCAGGTTACAACAAATTTGTTCTTGTTTTTCTTCTTTGTAATTATTTCTTTGGTCCAAAATATTGTGTTTATTGTCACGACTGATTGTCACGACTCGAGTTGGCTTCGTACGACGCTTAAAAGGTCTTTAAATACATACTTTTTAAAATGTCTATGGGAAAAATGCATTGGGAATTATTTCCTGGGCCTGCAGGAGTCGTCATGAAAGGGGTCATGCAACGCTCTATAGTTCCATTCGTCCAAGCCGGAATACAATTCGAATTGATCACTAAAACAAACATGCCCTGAACGTGCACGCAGCCCAACCATCTGACCACTTAAACCCATTTAGACCCGAGGGCGATTCTACAAAATGTCAAACCGTTTTTCAATAGCTAAAGTATAACATAATGCTTAAAACACCACAAGGGGTTCCCGCCCCGTATGGCTTAACACTGTTGTGTTAAGTGCTGGAACGGGTTGGTCCGTGCCACCGTGGGCTCTTTGGAGAGCTTGACCCAGAAATGGTTGGATGGGAAATTGGGAACCATTGATTTCAGAGTTCACTTTGTTCGGATGTGGAGAGATACCGGGAAAGAGGAGTATAGGGAAGAGTATAGGGTTTCGGATGTTATCAGATGATGTAATCTCCGTCATCAGCCCTTATCAAGACCAATGGAGCCAGTATGGACATTTACTATGTTGTTACAATTTAGGCCTTCAGCAGATGCTCTTAATCCAGAGCGATTTACATTAAGCAAGAACAAAAAGCATGGCTATACATCACATACATAAAAAAGTAGTTATCATGAATCATACATAAGCTAAGAACGTAACGGTGGAATATCTATATAATCTACATAACATGCTATAAATCCACATAAAATGCTATCCAAGTCTACATAAAATGCTATCTATAAGTTAACATAAGTTCATGGGCCTTTGCATACACCTGTAAGGTCGTTACCTAGTCACCTACTCGCGGTAGGCAATATGTAGGAAATGTCCATATTATTGGTGGTCACATATGGGTGATAATCGGTTGCTAACATTCAAAGCGGGCGGTAGGGCAGTCATCAAATGGCCTACCCATCATAGCGTGACCAGAACCAAACATTCCTTTGGGACAGAAGCATTGCTTGTGTGGGACGGGACAGGGTAATATGATGTCAAATTTGATCAGAGGCCTAATATTGCCTATCATTTTGTTACCCATTCTGGACGGGAACCCCTTTTGGTATTTTAAGGATTATGTCAAATACTCATACTTTAGCTATAAAAATAGCATATCTACAAGCTCACAGCACGGTGCGGCGCTACGAGCTTGTAGATCTGCTATTTTTTCTTTTTATCGTGAAATTGTGGCGCAAATCTTTAAATATATATTCTTTCACAGCGAACGTTTTCCGCGGCCAAATACTGATAATTCTGTGGGTCCTTGACATGAAAAAGGTTGAGCACCACTGACATAGAAACCTAGGTTTTTCAGAAAACGTTTAGTATTTAGAAGACATTTTTAGAATGTGATTTCTGGTCTAAATGGGTTAAACCAGAGGTTCCCAACTATCACTGGTACGCGAGAAGGGAATCCCAAGATTCATTTGAAAACACAAAAAGAGAGGACAAAACACCAGCGGATTAGCCGTTGCGCGTAGAGCGCGACCCTCAATCACCCATTGGAATGCAACATTTGTATCCTACTCGTCTCTTTCAAAACCTTTAGTGCTCACTGTGCTTCTGATTGTGGGGACGACGACGACATATCTTGCCTGCCCAAAATCTAATTCCTGGAAACTGTTTCCTGAGGAACAGTGGTGTAAAGTTGACTCTGTCCGTTCAAATGAAAATAACAAAGGATTCGTCAGCGGACGCGTCAGTGACTGTGATTTATAAATGGCTTCGAGTCCGTGACTCTGTGTTACTTCCGTGTTGCGTAGCATAACAGTGACATCACTGTCCAATCCTCGGTATCTGTACCGTTCATGTGTGCTCTTCCACATGTCCAAAGTAATTTCTGAAAAAGACAAGCCTAACCTTTTTTTTTAAATCATACTCATGACTCATGACTCACGTCATTTAGGTCAATGATATAACATTATGTTGATATAATAATATAGCGAGTACTAATTAAGGGCCAGTCAACTGTCTTCCGTGAGAACATTAGGTTTGGTATGATGATGCACAACGATGAGCTTTACACCAGAAAGCCAACTATTATGGGGATTAACTGTTAGGGCATTTGAACACTGCAGCCTTTCTGTAGCCGCATAATTCTCTGGCACACGGATATGACACAGATTTAAGTGAAATAATGTATTAGTTATTTATTTGTAGTCGTTATAACACCAGCACCACCGTTACACTATTCCTGTCACGCACACTATAGCCTCTGTACCCAGGCTTTATCTTTGGTTCACATTCGGCTTAAAGGAGAATTCCATACTAAAAGGCTTTCTTACCTTTCTTTGTAGTTGTTACGTCCCCACCAAAGAGGTCCAGGTGTTATTTTGTGCAAAAGCTCCTTATTGGCTATTTCCCCTACCATAAGCCCTAAATGAATTGCATTGAATGGGAATTGAATGGGGCTATGGGGTGTTGTGCTAATTCGCTTATTTCCATCGCTCAAAATTATAATTTCTTTGTATATATCCTCTCTTCATAATGTAAATAATATCCCAAGCGGCACACTTTACTACTTCTTTCGATGGAAATAAGCGAACTAGCATAACACCCCATAGCCCCATTCAATTCCCATTCAATGCAATGCAATTCATTGAGGGCTTATGGTAGGGAAAATAGCCAATAAGGAGTTTTTGCACAAAAAAACACCTGGACCTCTTTGGTGGGGACGTAACAACTACAAAGAAAGATAAGAAAGCATTCTAGCATGGAATTCTCCTTTAATGGGGGGGTGCACAATTTTGGGAATCCCTGCACTTAAACAAATGTTCTAATGAATACCAGAATGCCACTAAACCTGCATTCTTGCACGCACGCACGCACACAAGCACACAAGCACACACAGGTTTCTATGCTATATTTGTGAGGACATCAGCATTTTAGGACAGCATTGAAAGCGGATGAAAAAAGCTGAATCTTTGAATATATAATCTTTCACAGCGAACGTTATTTACTCAAATATTTGCTTCTGGGGTGGTCCCTGGAACAACATTTTTTCAGACGGGGGTCCGCGGCCAAATACAGATAATTCTGTGGGTCCTTGACAGGAAAAAGGTTGAGCACCACTGATATAGAAAAGAAACCTAGGTTTTTCAGAAAACATTTAGTATTTAGAAGATTTCTTTTTAATCTGATTTCAGGTCTAAATGGGTTAAACCAGAGGTTCCCAACCACCGGTCCGTGGGACATGTGCCACTGGTACGCGAGAAGCACGCACGCACGCACGCACAGCACAGCACAGCACAGCACAGCACAGCACAGCACAGCACGCACGCACAGCACAGCACAGCACAGCACAGCACAGCACAGCACGCACAGCACAGCACAGCACAGCACAGCACAGCACAGCACAGCACAGCACAGCACGCACGCGCGCGCAGCGTAGGGTGACTGGTATTCCTGGCATGCATTCAATAAAGTCCTTCCCATGCAGCAGATGTCTGCGCTGACAGCTATGCAGCATAGCACCCTGCAGTAGACAAAGTATCATTTTACAGGTGGTTGCGGACAACCATTCTGATTGGTCAAATTGGTCAAAACATTCCTACCAGGCTGTTGCTTCCCACATTCCATACCATACCATCAGCTCTTGTGGTAAATGGTGATAACTTTTTAAGCCATTTTTGATTTGTGGAATATAGAATCCAATTCCACACACAAACAATAAGTTGTGTTCCAACTCTGAGCCACAAGACAACTTGTCTGGGTAGTTATCATCCACCCAGTCTTGCACAATTCCACAATTTCTTCGAATGCTATATTATACAGTCTGAAGAAGTAAGCTGTCATTTGATCGCCCTGCATTTCCGTTAAATAAATCAAAAGTCTGCTTAGCACTGAGCTATATAATTATGCTTCAAATTATTTGAGATTTACAGTATGACAAATGTATGACTGCAAAGATGAGACAGAAGAGGGAAGGAGGCATTTTGACGGAAGCATTTTGAAAACAGTCCGGCTCGCAAGTCTAACATCCACCCCTGGACAAACTCAAACGTGTCTGTCTTTCATGCCCTGATGAAGACTCTAAGGAGTCAAAACATGATGGCTTTTTAACTTTAATAAAGTACCCTGATTTTACATCTGCCCTCTCCTCCCTTTTTGTAGTGCTCAGATCACCCCTATTCTTTCTCGTCTATAATTCTGTCTATTCTGTCAAGTAGACACTGGAGACAATCTTCCAGCTTCCGTTCCTAAAACTGTGTTGAAAATCATATACCGGATATAGTAAAAGAAAATAAGTCGGTCCTTGTCCACTGTCTCTAGTTGTACGCCAGTGTCGCTCACAGAAAACCCGCAAATCATTGCCTCGTTAACTTGTGTCTGTCTCATCTGGCACGATGAACGAACACCATTTTTACTTGTACAAATCTACCACCGCTGTGAGAAAGCATATTTTTCATCATATTGCCATCTGCAAAAAAACAGCCCACAGACAAGCCAAAACAAGGACTCCAGTACTCCACTCTACGGGGCTCCAGGGAGAGCTATAGCTAGTGAGCCAAACAGACTCAACAGGTAGTAGAAGCGGACATGGACTCATTACTGTGTGTTATATAGTTCAGTCGTGAAGCAAAGAATAATACTACTGTAGTCTGCATGTCCGTCTGTCCTACAGTATGTGCTCGTCTGCCTGTGTGTCTGTTTCTCTGTCCTCAAGATGTATCCACCTGAGAGACTGACAAGGCCAAAACAAAACAAACGCTGAGACACGTTATTAGCATATCCCCTGAAAGAATGCCACCTCTAGGTCATCTTGTTTTTATGGTAATGAAATCAGTGCGAGAATAATTATCTTGGGGAGTGAGAAGTGAACCATCTCTGGCCCTGATGGATGACTCACCATAATGACACTATAGAAAACCGATATCTGAAACCTAAAAGCCGCGTAATCTTGCTTATGTAAGTGAGTAGGTTGGAGAGGCTTATTGTCGTTATCAGCCCAGAATGCGGGAGTCTATCCCTGTTCAGGCCTACTCATACTCCAGGTTTAGGTGACCACCGGTTAGTAAATACAGAGAGATGTGTCCGGGTGAGCGGAGTGAGCCGCTCACCACCGCGGTGTGTGACGGCATGTCGTAGTTGTTGGTGGTCACCTTATCACCTAAAACTGCACTACACTCCCGGGTGTAGTGCAGTTGGAGCGCCACACCTACTGTAGCATCAGCTCCCAAGACGTGCTACTATTCTGAGTTAGCGGTGCCTGGAACCAAACCCATGGCATGGTTCAAACTAAGAAGAGCTCTATCAACTGACAGCCACACGCAGTGTAGGGTAATCCATGGATGGATATTTTCCCTTTCTCTCTCTTATATCAATGAATGGATTCATTTTAAATAATGGACTATTCAATTGTTAGTCTGATTAATCTCTTAACTTTGTATTGTACTGCATTGTACAATGGTGAAGTACAAAATAGTACAAAAAGCCATTGTGCTTGATGGTCCGTCTGCTATTAAAAAAATCCCACCCGTGTGAAGTGAGTGGTGCAACTCCGTGTGGGGGTCCCCAGGGGTGGTCCCCGGAAGTTCCATACCCACAGGAACGCACCAAGGGTGCCGGGCCAGTTCCGGCGTGCCGCCCCGTGTCCAAAGCGGTTGAGAAATGACAGAGTTACCAAGCGGGGGTTCCTCTACTGTACCCTCTACTGTCCTGTACTGTACTGTACTGTCACTGTACTGTACTGGCACACCGGAAATCATCATATACAGTATACAGTTAATATGTGCATGTGTGTTTGTGTGTGTGTGTGTTAGGTTGCGCACAGGTGGTGAAAAACAACCATGCTGTTTTCGTGCTCAGACCCAGGCACCCAGGCAGCCACCCAGCCACCCACACACATAGCTCCATAAGGGAGTGGTCGCACCACTCAAAAACTAATTATAATCGCTCATTGATCGCAAATCGAGGCAACAGTTTTGAAATAATCGTGATATTGATTTGAAGTCGTATATCGCCACCGGCCCTGCTATACTGTATCATTCTGGTTGGGACGTTGTCCTCATCAGGTCAAGGATAATGGACCTGACAATGACGTCCAACATCCGCAGACACTGGTCCACGTTGTTTGCTTTATAGGTTCACAGAGAAAGGAGAGGGAAAGGAAGGAAGAAGAAAGATGAAGTGAGATTAGGAAAGAGCACGGCCTATTTTTAGGCTCCCGTTCCCACGTTGCGAGAGAGACAGATGAGGCCTCCTTTCTTCTCTGTAATCATTCTCCAGTCGGTGATTTGGTGTGACAAATATCACGGATGACGTCACAATCCCGTCTCCTTTCCAGACTGTGGTATACTGGCAGGACGAGTACAGGGGCAAATGCCTTGCGTTACCCTTTAGAATTTACCCTTTGCCCTTTAGTTACGTTTTCAGTTGAAAAGTTTCCACGTCATGTGCTTGTGTACAGTTAATTGCTTGTAAGTGTATAGTATTCACGTAATGCATTGCTTATTGTCTCCACCAGGCCGAAGGCATGTGGGGAGAGTATGTTTTGCACTCCGTCCGTCCGTTTGTGTGTCCGTCCGTCCGTCCGTCCGTCCGTGTGTCCGTGAACAGCTAATCTCGGCCACCGTTAACCCGGTCGATGCCATATTTTGCACACACACTCCCTGGATGCCAACCATGAACCTCTGCCCCAAACTTTCCAGAACGGCCTGTTATAGCGCCACCAGGAGGCCGCTTTGTGCAAAACAAGTTTTTCCATGCCATATTTTGCACACACACTCCCTGGATGCCAACCATGAACCTCTGCCCCAAACTTTCCAGAACGGCCTGTTATAGCGCCACCAGGAGGCCGCTTTGTGCAAAACAAGTTTTTGCACAGTACACCTACAGATTTTGTTCAAACATCACGCAAATTGGTACACAGTCTCTCTAGAGCCATTCAACGAAACGGGTCTTTCAGATTTATCAGACTCCATCCTGATTGGTTAAGATTGGCTTCCAAAGTTCACAGGAGTGCTCAGTTTCAAACAAAATGCTGCAAATCATGAACACATCGCGTGATTTCCGTGAAATTGTGCACCCACATTCCCACTAGGCCGAGGACGAAATGCCACATGAACAATTTCAACTCAGCCTCAAGGTGGCGCTATAACTGGCCGAAAAGTGTTTTTTACCTCTAACTGCACGGATCTGTGGATAACCTGGTGGAGACCTGTGCCCGGAAGGGCACTTTTTCTAGTTTCTCACCTGAAATGTTTTCCAATACATATTTTAGTGTACTACGGTGTATTAAAATGAGTAATGCACACTCCGGCCGTCATGTTCATTCAGATGACGTGAGCGATGGCAACCATGCACACAGATGAATTAACTCACGATTCATATGTATTCATGCGTGGTGCGTTTTCATTGGCACTTTTTTTCCCTTCATTTGTTTGGTATTTATTGTTAAATAAATTGTATCTCCTCCATAATTGGGATCACGCAATATGCTCTAAAAGTGTGGGGAAAAAACGGTTCCCAACATGAGAACGAGGTGAATGAGAGACGTATACTCTACGTATAATCTATGTCTTGTGTAAGGACAGTTGAGAGGGGAGGAGAGAGAGAGAGAGAGAGAGAGAGAGAGAGAGAGAGAGAGAGCACTACGGTATATGTCTCTCTGCCTCTGCTCACCAGTTTGGTTGCTGCTAGAAATAGACGGCCCCCCACCGACCATGCATCAACTTCCACGTAGGAGGCAACAGTCGCATCCGCCCACACACACACACACACACACACACACACACACACACACCCCCCCCCCCCCCCCCCCCCCCCGTTGATCAGTCAGATGCTCACATAGCATCTTACCCATAATCCTTAGCAAACGACTCGACTCTCCCCAGAGTAATTATCCATGTGAACGCACGCGCGCACAATGCAATGGGGCGGCTGTGGGGCTCAGTGGTAGAGTGACCGGTTCGAACTCGGGCTCCCCCGGAGTTAGAGTCGAAGTGACACTGAACCCCAAATCGCTCCCAATGGGCAGGTTGGTGCCTCAATTGCATGCATGGTTTCCTCCGGCATCGGTGTGTGAAGGTGAATGTAATGCACAATCTCTGTAAAGCGCCTTGGATAAAAGCTAGGCCTATACAAATGCACCTTATTGTCAGACTCTGAGAGCTTCCAGCTGCTCAGTGCGCTCAGTCGAGTGGGCGGGGTCTATGGGCTGGAAACCAGGCTATCATTTACCAGCTCATCACACAAGTGACAGGTTGAGACCTTAGCTGTAGATCAGCTATTTTTGAAAACATTTTAGGTGAAAGTGGTCTGATCTGTTGGTTTTATTCATATTGAACTAATGAAACGTATTAACAAGAGCTTCATACAACACACAAGTTTGAGACCCACTGACATAGAAGACACATTGTAGAATCTGGTCTCAGGTCTCAATGGATTTTAAATCCCTGCATCTGGCCCCGAAGAAGTCAGTTAATTACTGTATTTCCGACTCAGGAATCAGATGACAGTTTTGGTCCAAATGCAAATTAACAAACACAATGAAATATTAATCTTGTGGGGATATCTCGGCAGAGGTGGCGGCCAGCCAGTCATGACTGTTAAGGCGGTTGGTCTCGTCCACAGTATATCAAGGCCCCGTCTAGAACGCAGTGTACTGGGAGGAAAAAACCCTGACTGAGCTTTGGCTGTGTGTCTGTGTCTGTCTCTGTGTCTCTGTGTCTCTCCGTAGGGTCAAGATTAGCCCATGCAGAAGCACAATATTGGCTTTTTCATGCTTGCTTGAATTGAAGGACTCTGCACTTTGTATTGGCGTGCGCGTGCATGCGCATGCTTGTGTGTAAAATGGGTCGCACACAAGTTCACAGAGACTATCATTGCTGTCTGGAAGAAACCTAGTATCTCCATATTTTTGTGTGTGTGTGTGTGTGTGTGTGTGTGTGTGCTTGTGTGTGAAAGTGTGTGAAAGTGCATGGTGAAGTTTGTCCGTGGGTTTTATAAATATGGTGACTAAATAATAACTCTTGGATCCTTTGGAACATCTTTTTTCTTGTTATCGCGGAAAAGTAAAGTTGGTAAAGGTTGCCCCACTCATCATCATCATCATCATGCTCAGTGACGCACGCGTGCTGCGGAGCTAAATGTTGACAGTGCGTTTTCCCCCCTTTCTATTTCCTTTTCCTTCGTCTCCTCCTCCCCTCCCGTCCCCTCCTCACTTCCTACACGAGTAGCACACCCTACTAGTGTGCCGTTTGTGAAACAACCTGCTTCTAAATATCTGAAACCTTCACCTGTACTTTTACTGTACTGTAAATATCTGAAACCCTTCACCTGTACTCTTTTGCGTTTGCTCAAACTTTCTTCTTTCCTGCCTTGATCTCCCTCTCTTTCTTCCCTTTATTTGTTTTCTTGGAAAAAAATGACACGATGGGAACTATGAACAAAAACAAATTGCACCCACATTGTTTTACTTGTAAAACGGTGATGTATTGTAATATATTGTGATGAATTGTGAGAGCATAGTGCCGATGCACACCTCTACTAACGTCTATCGCTAACCATTTGCTTTCTAATGCTTTCCTGTGAAAATGTAACAATCCATTCACAAGTTATTGCACAAACAAAACCATCTGCCAGGGACAATATGTAACAGGGTATAAAGGATTTATAAGCACTTCATGCCACTCTTGTATTTCTTCCTGGCTTCCAGATTAATACAGTTTTTTGTCTAATCTCTCTTTTTTTTTTTTTTTTTTAAGATTTTTTTTTTTTGCGGCTTACGCCTTTTATTGATTTTTGAAGGGACAGACAGTAGGCTGACAGGAAACGGGAGAGAGATGGGGGGATGACATGCAGTAAAGGCCGTGTCGGGTCCGGGAGTCGAACCCGCGGCACACTGCGACTGGATCACCAGTCCGGTGCCCAGACCGTTACGCTACGGCCTGGGCCTTGTCTAATCTCTCTTGCGGCATGTTGGATTGCATTCAGAATGCCAGCAGACAACTTGGACAAGATAAGGGACACCAGACAGTAGCACCAAGAGGCGTCAAGAAAGCTCCTCGAACAGGTGTCTCTTCCGGGTTTTTAAAAAGCTGGTGGATGGAAATGACACTATAGTGCACGACTTCAACTTGCCGTTTACATTTGAAGCCGTGCACTATAGCGGCTCATTTCAATCCTCCAGCTGCAACGCACTGTGAGCTTGTAGATAGGCTATAACGACGCCATCAAGGTCAGCCAAAATACATTTTTGTTGACAAAATAAACAGCGGATTTAGTCAACTAAAATCTTAGTTGACTGAAACTAGACTAAAACAAAAACTTTTCAGATGACTGAAATATGACAAAAACTAAATAATGTTATTCAAAATGACTATGACTAAAACTAAAGCAAAAAAAATGCTTTCAACATCAATCTTACTGTATAGATAGACATGGTGTAGACAGAAGTACAGAGACAGCCCCGGTCCAAGTCTAGAGGTTTTACAAGTGGTTATTATGTACATATATAAAGTTATTATGTATATGAGCAGTTTGAACAACTTGTACGTAAGTTGAGTCATTGATAAATAAATAAAGGCACAAATTGTGTCCCCTATATAGTTGTGTCCCCTATATGGTGTTAATTTCTATTTCCAACACCTCAAGCTCTACTCTCTCTCTCTCCCACAGTCCTCCGTCTCTCTTCTCAGCTTCCCAAATACATTCTTTCTTCCGTCTTTGTCTCGTTTTTATATGGACAAAATGTTTGTGACGAAGCACATTGTAATGTTTTTCTACTTTGTTTTCCTTATTATGCATGTTATCATTTATGAAAATAAATATAATGTGTGATGCTGACTGTGTGTGATATAGTATTTTCTCCTATTCACAAGAATGGTAATGGGCTCGGACAGTGATGAGTGACAGGTGACAGAGACTGATTTCGCCACCCACACAAGGTTACATAGGGAGGAAGTGACACAGGGGGAACCATAGGAATGAGTGTGTAGGCCTACACGGGGGAAGAGGAGCGCCAGGTAGCAGTCGGATTAACGAACGAAGTTTGATCGCGCTATCTGCAGCCTTTAACAACAGAACTGTCAGGACCGTCTGGGAATTGAGCAACCGCTTAATTGCCGCTGCCGTCGGGTGATCGGCGTTTGGATTGGAATCTGCATGGTCGATGGTTTTCTACCAACGGAGTTAGAACTACCTATACCGGTGAGATCGAACCAAAAGCTTTCTGTTGGAATACCCCATTTGTTCGTTTAGTCAATCAGAACGTAGGAACTCTTTGTTTTGGCTAAGGAACTGCTAAAGACTATCGCGGGCGCGCCGCGTCCAATTAAGGAAGAGGACACAGACTTTATTATTTATTTAATTCTACAAAGCGCGGATTTGCACACTGTAGCGTCCTTGTGGCGCAGGACGCAGAGAGCGTCGGGACTTGTTTTGGGGAGGGAGGGGTTTTGAATGAGAATTGTTTGTTGATTTCAGTTTGTTTACCTGTTCATTTCTTTATGGTATAGGGAGAGCGACAGGGACAGACCCACTTTGTCAAGCGCATTGATTTAAGTGTACACCGGTTGTTTGACAATACACAGTTGCTGCATCTCTATATAAATAATATAAACCATATTCCCACGATCCTGTTGTTTATTTTTCCTTAGTTAATAATTTGCCTTAAGACACATAGGGCGATTGTTACATGTTCACAAAATAAAAATCACACTGTATCTTGACGTCTTACAGTACGTCGTCATTTAGTGCCCTAAAACAAACTCCATAAACATGGCTGTCTCAACGATTTAATCCCAACTCCCCGAGTGCTCTAAACAAACTTATGACTTAATCTTCAAAAGCCAGGCACTGGAGCCCCCTTAAAAGGAGCCAAGTATGAGCTCGCATGTTGGCTATATTCTCGCCGCACGACACCATTGTACAACACAGTCTAACACAGGGCTTAAGTGGATAAAAGGCTTCAATAAGCACGCCGTCATGCTGTGAAGATCAGCAGATATCAGCACTTAATAGACACCAGACCTCTGTCTGCTGTACATCACACCACAGCGGAACGTCTGCAGCGTGTCCCAGAATCCATCACTGTTTTCAACACCATCGCTTTATTCAAACGTAAAGAACCATACAGCCTTATTTAGTACATTATTGTATGTTCAGTGCCAAAAAAAAACATAATTCCAATCGTCGATCGCAATTAGTTTGTACAGTATGACCCCCGTATCTACCCCTAGTATCTTCAACCAGTGGTCCAGGGACAGCCAGTTGGTCCTTGAGGGGATTCCAGGTGGTGCCTGGCAAAATGATGGAAGAGTTGGTAACCAAAATGGAGCCTTATTAGATCTTTAATTCTTGAGAGAGTAAAATGAAACAAAATGGGCCCATAAGGCTCCATTTGGTTTCATTTTACGCACTCAAGAATTGTTTAACGTTAGTTTTCATTTAGTTTCCGGTTAGGTTTCATCAGCGTAAAAAGTCAGTCGACGAACATTTTTCATCTTAGCTTTATAGTCGACGAAAACAACACAGATGTGAACGAGGTTGAAAACCAAACTGTTAGGGGCACGGTGGCACAGTTGGTAGTGCTGTCGCCTCACAGCTAGAAGGTCCTGGGTTCGATTCCCGCTGGGGACGCTGTGGGCACTGGTGGCGTGTTCCCTCCTCCGCGTCATCAGTGCCCATACCCGAGGCGGGGGTTGGCGATAGGGCCTTTCTGTGTGGAGTTTGCATGTTCTCCCCGTGTCCCCTAGGGTAGATACCCTCACAAAAACATGCCGTAATCCTGGTCTCTAAAACTACCTCCCCCTGGCCAGCCGGGGCGCCTGATGGAGGGGAAAGAAACTGGTCGGCCGGGGAAATTCCCCTCTGTCAGGTGAAAAGAAGCAGCTTGGACTCCTCATGCATAGAAGGAGGCATGAGGTCAGTCCGCTGCCCCCCCAGGTTGGCAGAGGAAGTGTAGCGCCCAGGATTACATTAGATAATTGGCACTGGGTGAAAAGAAAACTGGGTTACAAAATCGTGGGATAAAAATTTTAGTTAAAAAAAGAAAACCAAACTGTTCAACCCTGGTGGCGGCGGACGCACGGTCTCGTACTCACCGTCGTGGTTGGGGTTCCCCAGCGTCCACGGCTCGTCCGAGTCAAAGTGCGTGTCGCCGCCGATGCCGGGGCCCGGGAAGTAGGCGTGGGCCAGGAAGCCACCCTCGCCGTCGAACGGCGAGCTGTCGCCGTGGAAGCCCGAGGCGAAGATGATGGTGATGTCCACGTCCCTCTTGGTGCGCTCCAGCTCGCTGTACGGCACCGCCTCGAAGCGCAGCGGCGTCACATTCTGCCACACGTCGAACGCCCGCCGGATGGCGTCGTGCGTCTCCTCCGGCCCCACCTTGGGCGTGACGTTCTTTATGCTGCGTGGAGAGGAGGAGGAGAAGGTGACACACACGTTCTTTATGCTGTGTGGGGGGGGAGGAGGTGACACACACACCACACACGTTCTTTATGCTGTGTGGAGAGAGAAGGAGAAGGTGACACACACACCACACACGTTCTTTATGCTGTGTGGAGAGAGGAGAAGGTGACACACACCACACACGTTCTTTATGCTGTGTGGAGAGAGAAGGAGAAGGTGACACACACACCACACACGTTCTTTATGCTGTGTGGAGAGAGGAGGAGAAGGTGACACACACACACCACACACGTTCTTTATGCTGTGTGGAGAGAGGAGGAGAAGGTGACACACACACACCACACACGTTCTTTATGCTGTGTGGAGAGAGGAGGAGAAGGTGACACACACACACCACACACGTTCTTTATGCTGTGTGGAGAGAGGAGGAGAAGGTGACACACACACACCACACACGTTCTTTATGCTGTGTGGAGAGAGGAGGAGAAGGTGACACACACACACCACACACGTTCTTTATGCTGTGTGGAGAGAGGAGGAGAAGGTGACACACACACACCACACACGTTCTTTATGCTGTGTGGAGAGAGGAGGAGAAGGTGACACACACACACCACACACGTTCTTTATGCTGTGTGGAGAGAGGAGAAGGTGACACCGCCACACACGTTCTTTATGCTGTGTGGAGACGGAGAGAGGAGAAGGTGACACACACACACACACCACACACGTTCTTTATGCTGTGTGGAGAGAGGAGAAGGTGACACCACCACACACGCACACAGCGGATTCGTCCGTTATCACTGTATTAAATATACAAAATCAACCGTTATCAGGACGTTGGAATATGGCTAATATGGCCATACTGGCATACTAGACACTATGTCTAACCATGGCAATGACTAGTCTAAACTAAGTGTGCACCCCATGCAGGGTGGTGCAGACATAGCCTGGTCACAGACTCCCCCTGCTGAACGTGTCATTTCCACCTCTATTGTCGGCGCATGGAAACTAGGGGCTACTAATATTTACTATTCTCTGCCTATCGTGACGTAACACGGACGGCGCTTAGTCGGCTCTGGTGGCCGTCGCAACGCTTGGCACGTTGCCACCCGAACACGGCGACTCAAACTTCAATTCTAAACTGGCCCCGTAAAACAAAGCCACCCCCCCACCCACCCCTCGGTTGTCGTGTCCAACGGGAAAACATTTTTGCATTATCTCGAAGCATTTTCAGCACCCTTAAATTAAAGCCACACATTTTGAGCAGCACACTAGCCGCCATAATTGACTAAGTGAAGTCAGTTCAAAGTGTGTCTGATTGAGTCCACTGGCTGTGTCTCTCGGAGTGGTGCCAACCACCATGGCCCACAAGGTCCACACGAGACAAAATGTCAGCGCGGAAGTAATTGATTGAATTCAAATTCGACCTCAGCTGACCGAGGCAGTGGGCATTTGTCTGTCAGGTTTGTTTTTCGTGCAGTGGTGGCTATTAACACATTTAGACCTGAGATCGATTCTACAAAATGTGACCAAATTTGCCTGGGGGACTGCCATTGGATTTTTTTTTTCATGTCATATGAAAGCAGGGAAGCATAGCTTCAAATTGACATGGTTGTTCAGTTTGAAAGGTTCACTTCTGTGGTCTCTAACATTACACCTAGCTACATGTTTAAGCATTTATTTCATATTTACATGTTGATTTCAGCTCTGACACTTATTTCAGACATGCTCTAGTTTGTGAAGAGTATGCCTGTGATATTAACTCATTTAAAAAAAAAATAATAATAATAAAAAAAAAGTTCTGGACCGACCATAGCCCTCCATATTTGAGTCACATCCTCATTATAGGCTGTGTGTCGATGCGCGATGGATTAAAGGGACACATATTTGCAAAAATATATATGTTAATGACATATATAAGATATAGAACACTTTCCTGGGGTCATTATGTGTGTAATATGTGGTTTTAGATTTCAGCAGTGAGCCCAGTGTCTCTGATGTCATGGACACTGGGCTCACTTACTTCCTGTACTACATGTTGTCTACAGTAAGACAGCCCTCCTCCTATCCACAAGGAGGAGCAGTGCACCAAAACATTATGGGAATTGTAGTCCGCAGGAAGAAACACAGATTGTGTTAATAACTAAGTGCATGCACTCAAGTACAATTGTGAGTTTTTTTTTCTTAATGCAATGTTAATTTTGAGAGCAAAGTCTTAGTCTTTTGAATAACATGCGATTTAGTTTTAGTCCTATTTTAGTCATCTGAAACGGTTATAGTCTTAGTCGACTAAATATAAAAATAGTAGTCTTTTTAGTCTTAGTAAAAAGAAAACTGCACCTGCAGAATTATATGGTGTGCGCCTGTTATGAAAGTCTGGCGTATGTATCTAGGTGTATTTTCGGAACAGGACATATTTCATTGATGAAGATGATATTTAATGTATGACACCTTTTAAAAAGGGTTCAAGTAGTTCACAAGACCAATAGTGGACGGATGGAAGGGCTGACATGGCAGCCCAGTGCAGATGTCATGTGCTGACGGTAACCCCAGTGAGGGGTGGGAGAGGCTGGACAGCAGACGGCTGGACTTTGAATTTCTCTAACTATAAACTTTCATGACAGCCGACAGCCTAAGTACAAATATAATTTATGAAAAGCTACTACATTGAAGTCTGTTCACAGAAGTTGTTGTAGGGTTGTGGGGATTATCTGACGAGGTACCATTTGAGTGTGCAAAACCTTACATATACTAAATAATACTAAATTGTTTATAGGGTCAATATAAGTAAAATAATATAGCCTTTCTACAGGTGTATCTTTTTATATTTTTCCAAAAAGAATACAAACAGCCAATAGCATATTACAAAGTCATCCCCCTCACTGGTGACAATTCCGGGAGGAAAAACGGGCAAGCACCGGGGCGAGTCTTCCGGTATTCGTGCTGACAGCTTCAATGTGCCACGCTGCGGCTGGTCTGTTAACAACATTACCACGGTGGTGGGAGAACTATTTGCAGGATATTCACATGGCAAAGGGCTCTCGTGTGTCAGGAACAATAAGGATGATATCTCACACAACAGACAGTGGTGGGAAAAAGTACTCTACTTTTTTACTTTACTTAAGTAAAAGCATCAATACTGCAATGTAAAATAAATTTCACTGCGGTAACGTGTGTGACAAATCGTACGACTTCAAAATGTACTTGAGTAAAAATGTAAAAAAGTATTGGAATCAAAATGTACTTAAAGTACCACAAGTAGAAAGTGCTCACTATGCAGAATGTCCCATTTTAAGTTTACAAATGTATACAAATATTTTGAAAATAGCAGATGTACAAGCTCACAATGCGTCACGATGCCATGCATTGTGAGCTTGTAGATCTGCTTTTTTTTCTTCAAATGGACGAAATGTATGTTTTGGAATAATAATCACAGTAACTAGTAACTAATGTAGTGGGGTAAACGTACGATATTTGCCTCTGAGATGTAGTGAAGTAGAAGTATTGGAATTGGAAATACACGACATAACACGCCCACATAAGGAGGCTCGATACGGGAACCAGACAGAAGGCCAAGTTAAAACACAATAAAAATACAGAATCTAAATCAGAAGAACATTAAAGGGACACTTCACCCTTTTTGCAAAAAAATATATGTTAATGACGTCCAGAAGATTTAAAACACTTTCCTGAGGGTCATTATGTGTGTAATTTGTGGTTTTAGATATGTTAGATTTTAGCAGTGAGCCCAGTGTCTCTGATGTCATGGACACTGGGCTCACTTCCTTCCTGGACTATACATCTCAGTAAGAGAGCCCCCCCTCCCCTATCCACAAGGAGGAGTGCACCAAAGCATTATGGGAATTGTAGTCCAGGAAGGAAGTGAGCCCAGTGTCCATGACATCAGAAACACTGGGCTATAATCTAAAAAAATCTAAAACCACAAATTACACACATAAAGACCCCCAGGAAAGTGTTCTAAATCTTCTAAACGGCATTAACATATATTTTTTTGCAAAAAGGGTGAAGTTTCCCTTTAAGGTGGTGTTTCAGTATTTGGCAATATTTCAGACACACAAAAAGAAAAAAGAAAAAAAAAATGGTGTCGTTTTTGGCTTGTTTATTTAATGTTTGCTCCTTGTACTGCTGTAAATCTATGCTAAAGTAGAGGGTGGGGAACCCACGGATACCCGACAGGCATAACCGTGTTTGGCGGGTTAAAACAGGAGTTATTAATAATAAGGGCTGTTGCTTTGCATCATCGTAGAACCAAATGATAATAAACGTATTATGGTTTGTTTATGCAATGATGCAAGGCACCGACGCAGCAGAATGCTGTATCTGGAGTTCAAAATGCAAGGCGAATAAAACACATTTAAGTAAAAGTACAGTATCAATACTGCAATGAAGAACTACTCTGTTACAAGTAAAAGTCCTAGTCCGGTAATCAAAATGTACTTGAGTAAAAGTACTAAAGAATTGGTATCAAAATGTTCTTAAAGTAGGCCTATACCACAAGTAGAAAGTACTCATTCGGCTGAATATCCCATATCGCAAGTTCAAAATGTATAAAAAGCTTTAGATAATAGGCGATCTACAAGCTCACAGTGATTGAAACTTGTTGATCAGATATTTTCAGATGGCCGACAAATATATAGGGCTGAAGTGGGTAATGTATGTTTTGTAATAATAATCAAAATCAACAAAGTAACTAGAAAGTAGTGTTTTCAAATAAATGTAGTGGAGTAAAACTACATGGATCCGAGATGTTGTGGAGTTGAAGTAAAAGTATTGAAAACTGGAAATACTCAAGTAAAGTACAAATAATTCAAAATTGTACTTAAGTAAATGTACGTACAGTAGTTACTATACACCACTGTACAGAGCCTTGTTGTTTGCTGGGCTGCTGATTGACTAACAGTTCCTAATATAGGCATGTCACAGACACTACATGATCGCCTAATCACAATTATTTTTGCATAACAAAAATAAATAAAAAATAAATAGCAGAAATAGCAGATCCACAAGCTGTTGTAGATAACTATTTATGCTATTTTGTAAATGTTTTGGAAAGAAAAAATAATAATAATAAAAGATCAATGTCAGTGATTTCTTTCTATAATTACGTTTTGTGTCATGTCTGCCCGGTGCAATTTGTGATTACGAAGCCTAAAAGGCAAACAGAAATACAAATTGTAACGTTCCAACAAAACAAAACGAAAACACAATTAAATTGTTAACCGCAATGATTTGTGAGACACTTAATCATCAACTTAAATGTGTAATCGTGACAGCCCTATTTCATAAAGGCACTAACTTTACTAAGTTGAACTCCATGTGTGAAAATGTACTTGGCAACACATTTGTTCCGTTCTCCGTAACAAGAGTCTGGATATGTTTTATATCCAAACTATGCCGACTTCTCCTTGTCCAAACAGATGTCCGTAATCCCTCTCACAATGCTTCACAGAAAGGCTTTGTTTTGAGTGCATACTGTAGCAGATGTTCTGTGTGTGAAAGTAGAAATGTTACAGACATCTGTTCGGGTGAGTAAAATCCTAATTATTTAGATTTTTATAGTTTATTATTATTATTATTATTATTACCACCAGGCAGCACAATAGGAGTTAGAGACTTCTGGATGCCAGAAGGTTACCAGATCCATTAGTGTTGCCAAGTCTGCTTATTACAAGATGTTGCGCTTGTCTTTCTATAAAGATAATATTGGTAGTTTTTGGGTTGCCGTTTTTCTGGATTTTTTGTGTGGCTTATTGCTTCCTTATCCAGTGGTTACCCCACTGTATTTGTCCATGGACCCCAACTGATTTATTACTTGCGCAAGCAGAGCGCGCAAGTAATGTGGTCGGCCTGGTCCATTTGTCGTGACAGCAAAAAAAACGTTCCGCCATTTCAGGACCCCCCCAGAAAAACATCAAATCTGTGCCCGTATTGCTGGACCAATGATGACGAAATGACCATATCTCTTACGTCATCATTTAGAGCTGGTCATACACGTATTTCTTACGTCATCATTTAGAGCTAGTCATACACTCTAATAGCTCATAGCTCTAAATGATAACGTAAGAAATATGGTCATTTCGTCATCATTGGTCCAGCAATACGGGCACAGATTTGATGTTTTTCTGGGGGGGTCCTGAAATGGCGGAACGGTTTTTTTGCTGTCACGGTTTTTGGACCAGGCCGATCACAGAATACCGCTAATCAACTTACAACTACACACTTTATACAGTATAGAGTATAGAGTATATAGATATATACTGTGTATGACTAGCTCTAAATGATGACGTAAGAAATACGTGTATGACCAGCTCTAAATGATGACGTAAGAGATATGGTCATTTCGTCATCATTGGTCCAGCAATACGGGCACAGATTTGATGTTTTTCTGGGGGGGTCCTGGAATGGCGGAACGTTTTTTTTGCTGTCACGGTTTTTGGACCAGGCCGATCACAGAATACCGCTAATCAACTTACAACTACACACTTTATACAGTATAGAGTATAGAGTATATAGATATACGTATATAGTATATGCGTATATACGTATATAGATATTGTATAACTGCTCTCAGTAATGACGTATGTAATACAACATTATGATTCTGGAATGTATAAAAGTCACAACGTGTCAAAAATGTTACCATAATTAATAATATTAGTGTGGTTTGCAAAATTAAATATATATCTAAGTATATAATTATATATGCAAAAACTAAGTTATAATATCGCAAGAAGCTCAGTCATTTAACACTCTCTGAGAAAGACGCAGACAGACTTGGCTATATCAACAATCCAGATCATTTGACACATCCACGGGGGAAGGCTAGAAAAGGTAGCTGGGGTGACTCTCAGCCAAAGACTCTCAGCTGCACAGTGAAAGAAGGAAGATATTGAAACCAGGACTCAGTTAGCTGGGGTGACTCTCAGCCAAAGACTCTCAGCTGCACAGTGAAAGAAGGAAGATATTGAAACCAGGACTCTCCGAGGAACTCTCAGCCAAAGACTCTCAGCTGCACAGTGAAAGAAGGAAGATATTGAAACCAGGACTCAGTTAGCTGGGGTGACTCTCAGCCAAAGACTCTCAGCTGCACAGTGAAAGAAGGAAGATATTGAAACCAGGACTCTCCGAGGAAGACGCAGACAGACTCGGGCATATCAACACTCCAGATCATTTGACAATTTCACACGGAAGCCTGTTGTAAACACAGATCTAGATCAATAGGACACCTCCACAACGAAACATACAGAAAAACAATGGAACTATCTACAGATATACCTTCAAATAAAAGGATGAAGAAGGACCCCGTAATTAAAATCTCAGCATTAAGTTCATTATCATTTGGAAGTCGTGAAAGATGGAAAATCTGTGGAAAGGTAGTTACTAAAAGTGAACAACGTAAATTTACTAACGGAATATACTTCTTCTTTCGGATTACAGACAGTACAGCAACAATTAAGGTAACAGGATTTACTCAAGAATGTGAGAAATATTTTAATTTGATTGAAGTAAACCAATGTTATTTCATCACTGACGGACAATTTAAAGAAATAAATCCAAAATATTCTACGGACCGCGAAAAATTTGAAATTATACTGAAATCAAGGACAGAAATTATTGTATTTGATAGAGATGTGGAAATTTTGAAACCTAAGTTTAATTTCACCAGGATACCTGACATACAGTTGTTAGAAGACAAATGTGTCATAGACGTATTGGGGATTTGCATTAATTTCTCAGAAGTAAAGACTATTTCTACAAATAATGGACCACGTAGAAAAAGGGAATTACAGTTATTGGATTCATCAAATACAAAAATTATATATACAGCTTGGGAAGAAGACACAACCATGGATACCGGCTCTCTTTACCCTATTTTAATTTTACAGGGAACCATCATAACTAGCTATAATGACAAAAAGAATCTGACTAGTAATACAGGTACTATATTATATAGGGAGCTTGATATACCAGAAGTTCAAGAATTAAGATTATGGTTTGAAAAAGAAGGAAAAAAAGTAATATTAAATGAGGAACCAACAGAAAAGTTTTCTTTTAATATGAACAACGTAAATGACTTAGAGACGGAAATATTATATAGTTATTTGGGGAGGATTATTGAGTTTAAATTGGAAGATTCGCCAACGATTTTATGTCGAACTTGTGATGAATCGGTCATTCGACTCGTGGATGAAGGTTACTTTTGTAATTCGTGTAATAAAACATCTGACAATTGTAAATCAGGATTAAAGATCATATTTAAAACGCAAGATATAGCAGTGTGTGATCAATACCTTTTGATAAGTTGTCAACATGATATTATTTCTGAAATGTTGGGTGAGTCAGAAGATTATTTGATTGAATTAAATGATAGTAATAAAAATAAGTTTAATGAACATTTAGATGCATTAAAATCAGAAATCGTTATGTTTAAAATCTGCCTGAAAATAGTAACAAATAACATAAAAAAGAATGTAACTATCACAGCGACAAATGTAAAGAAAATTGATAAAAAACAATGCAAATTTATTGATTCTTTATGTAAATAAATACGAGTATAATATATTTTTTTTAATATTTTTTTTCAGCTTGAATCCATGATATTTTTGGAACAACCTATTTTTTAAATGTTTTTTTTTCAACTGAAATACATGATATTTTTGGAAACCTAAACTCTATGAAGAAAAAGGTCCTTAAAATAAACAATCCTGAGTGGAGGTTCACTGCCAGGTTTCTCTCTTCAGTGACGGAGTGGCCAGGAATGCTGAGGCAGTGGTCGACCATGCGACCACTGAGGAGGTTCAGCTCACGACGCAAACGGCCTCAAATCGCCAGCTGCCGCAGTGACAAGGGCCGAGACGGCAACTACCAGTAGACCATCGCCGGGAAGACATCCCACACGACGCCCAGGAGAAGCGATAACGCCCTGCTTGATGGAGAGCCGCTGCAGATCAATGAGACGAAACCGAACAAAGCCAGGCCGACTAGGCTAGGCCGGTTAGGTTTAGCCATTCTGGTAATCTTACTGACAACCGCAGCTGTTCACACTGTTGGACTGTTGGCTAGCTGGACACCCACACGACATTCAAACGCTTCATCCTTTAGGTCCTATGGTGTTTGCTCCATGTTCCCGCACCCTGCCTGCTCAAGGGCCGCGGGGAGTTGAAATAGGAACAGCCGGCCGGCAACAGTTCAACGAGGGCGCTGCACTCACCCGCCACCATCCACGTCTCTGTCAGACAGAGGAGATCCAAGGCGCGGGAGCTGAAGAAATCCCTCAGGATAAATGTTGTATTTGTCAGCGATCTAGCATTCATCAGGCCAATCCTGGCCAATCCTGACAGGGGCTGGAGCCTTTGATCCGGAGGAGTTAGGATCGCGGCGCAGCGACCGCTGATTGCAGAGATTCACCCCGCGTCTCCAGAGCTGAGGAGCGCAGGAACGACAGGGCTGGAATAGCACATCCAGGCTAGCAACAGGAGCGAGGCAGGTCACGCTGGGGACCTGGCATCGTTGCAGCAGGGCGGAGGGAGACGATAATCCAGGTTTCACGTGAGACAAAGACGAGTAGCATACACGGGCTTTCAGCTTCACCAGCTTGCCACTCCATTTGCCACGGCGGCGGAGACGTTTCCTCCTCGGTGCCGGAGATTGGCGATCATACACCAACAGAGACTTAATCTGAACAGTGCCAAGGCTTAGACACAGCAGAAACACAAACCAAAACGAGAGCAGGAGACGAGCAGCCAAACACACTGGCGCCATCACTTCCGCCTACCTGTTAGGGCTCTCTAAGCCATAACGGCCCAAGCATCGTTGTGCAGTTCACATCCAGCATTGATGCACCACCACCACCGAGTCTGGAAGACAAGCTCGAAGAACAGGTCAACACTCTGGCAGAGTCTCCAGAACACCTCATGGTAAAGTCCGAAGAGGCCAGAGCCCGAAGCAACGACGGCCGCCGATCAAGAAGAGATCCTTGGTCCACGGCTCCACATCGACCAGCTTCACTAAGGGCGAAGTGTTACGAAGCAACGGAGTGCCTCTCTGACATCACAACCAGGACGCCAGGAATGACATCACTCTCTACCATAAATACTGGTGCATACAACGTAATGAAGCCAGAAGAAGACAGATCACGTAGTAGACCTCAGATACCATATCAAGACCTCAATACTGACCGCCGGTTCGACCACTACACACACGTGAAACCTGGATTATCGTCTCCCTCCGCCCTGCTGCAACGACGCCAGGTCCCCAGCGTGACCTGCCTCGCTCCTGTTGCTAGCCTGGAAGTGCTAGCCATTCCAGCCCTACCATATCAAGACCTCAATACTGACCGCCAGTTCGACAAGGCCAGATATATTAGAAGATATTTGTTTAGCAGAATTTGTTGCTAATTACAATAGACAAACGAATGACGATGACTCAATAGAAGACGTAGAAATTGAAAAAAAGGAAGAAAACCAAAGAAATAAGTTCATAGTTCTAAAACATGGACTCGGTATTATGTACAAAAGATGTAAAGAAGCTGTCATTCGATTTCATAAATACAATAAAGAAACGGAAAAGGAAAAACACTTCCGTGCTGAGTTAATGTTGTATTTACCCTGGCGAAATGAAGAGGATGATCTAATAAGTAAATACAATAATTATGAAAATCATTATAATGCCAAGATTGATGTCATTTTCAAAAATGAGAAGAAATACAGTATAAATCCAGAAGCAATAGATGCAGCTATAAGGAACCTTGAAACTAATGGTCCACCGGAACATGCTTGGGAAAATATCGCTCCTTGTACGGAACACGAAGAAATACTTATACGAAAAGAGGATGAAGAGACGGAACGAGAAATAAGTCAAGAGGACCTGGATGCTAACACAGAACTTGTATCTAGCAAACAAAGACACTACACAAGGGATCTTTTCAAACAAGAAGTTAGGAGAGATATATTATCTCATCAAGAATATTGTAAAATGATGAGATCATTGAACCAGAAACAAAAACAATTAATGGATTTCCATCGTCAATGGTGTAAAAATACAGTTATTGATTTAAAGGAAGGAAAGAAAACTGTCCCATATCACATCTTCCTTATTGGATCAGGTGGGGTAGGAAAGAGTCATCTTATTAAACTGATCCATTACGACTGCATGAGATTATTCAAAACAGCCAACTTCATACAACCTGATGACACTATTTCTATGATTACGGCATCAACGGGAATAGCAGCTTTCAATATTAGAGGTGTGACACTCCATTCAGCTTTATCTTTAAAATCATCGAGATTTGGAAATTCTTTCTTACCACTGAATCAAGAAAAAGTAGCATTACTAGAAAATTCCTTACAAAATCTGCAATTATTAATTATAGATGAAATTTCTATGATTGGTGCAGACATTTTTCTCCAAGTACATAAACGATTGAGTCAAATTAAAGGCACAAATGTTATGGAAAATGGCTCAAAGGTACAAGAACAATTTGGCAATGTAACTATTTTAGCTGTTGGAGATCTATTCCAATTACCACCAGTAATGCAAAAATACATCTTTCAAGGTACAAGTAATGCAATTGCAAATATATGTGGTAATGGATGGGATTCATTTAAATTGTTGGAACTTAATGAAGTAATGCGCCAGAAAGATGATTTGAACTTTGCTGTAATGTTGAATCGAGTCAGAGAAGGAAAAATAACAGATGAGGATATCCAACAGTTACAATCAAGAGAAATAAATGCTAATGCTGATAATTACCCAGAAGATGCACTTCATGTGTTTGCAGAGAATAAATCTGTCGATGAACACAATAACTACAAACTTGAAAAATTGAATATTACTATTTATCATATAAAGGCAGAAGATAGTAGAAAAGATAAAGACACACGACTATTTGATCTGGATTGCACAAATAGGAAACTATCACAAACAGGAGGTTTACCAACTACACTCAGTATAGCAATTGGTGCACAAGTGATGTTGACTACTAATGTAATGGTATCTGATGGATTAGTCAACGGTATCAGAGGATTTGTTGAGTATATTGACTTTGGGAAAAACAACACGTATGTTACAGTAATACTCGTTAAATTCCAAGACAAATATGTTGGTCTTAATGCGAAGGCTAATAGTACCTATAAAAAATATCCAGAAGCAGTTCCAATTTACAGACATGAAGCTATCATTTTCCATGGAGGCAGAAAAACAGGATCAACAAATAGATTTCAATTCCCGTTGACATTAGCTTGGGGATTAACTATTCATAAGGTCCAAGGTTTAACTATACAAGAGATTGTCGTATCTATGAAGGGCTCACATTTTAACCCGGGACAAGCCTATGTAGCATTCAGCAGAGTAAAAAGGATAAAAGATCTATATATACTTGACTTTAATCCTACGAAGATCAAAGTAGATAAGAATGTAGAGAGAGAAATGATACGATTACGACAATCACCTCTTGAAAATCCTAATATACGTAAAATAACTCAATTACCATTAAAACATTCATTAAATATTGGATTATTGAACGTCAGAGGTTATCTACCACATTTAGAAGATATAAACTCAGATTCCCAACTCGAAATGTTGGATCTAATAGCTTTTACTGAAACACACTTAAAGAAAAATAATAACATTACTTTTAAATTAAAAACAACGGACACGAATTACAATACAATGAGGAATGACAGAGAAAAAGATATAGGTGGGGGAGTTATGTTTGCTATAAAAGAAGATATTTCCATTGAAAGAATTCCAACTGAAAGCAGGATATTAGAGAAAGTAGAACATATATGTATACATGTAAAAGATAAAAATCTATATATCATTCTTATGTACAGATCACCTAAAACAGACCTTTCAAAATTAAACACATTTCTCGAATACATGATACAGTACATATCATCTCCGACTTCTGCAATTTTGATAATAGGAGATTTCAATGAAAACCATAATACTGAGATAGAAAGAAGTATAAAGACCTACATGTCAAAATTAGGCTTTAAACAATTAAATACAAATCCAACTACAGATTACGGAAATATTTTAGATCATGTATATTTTAACAAATGTGAAAGTATTATTATAGAAATTGAAGTTAGAGACACATATTACTCTGACCATGATTTAGTATTAATATCACTATAGTCTAACATGAAATAGATTTAAAATTAAAATTACATTTTTAATTCAGTTTATATACTTTTTTTTATAAGCGTTTTTTTATAAGCGTTTACATACATAAATTAGATAGGTAGTAAATAGTTACACCTAATAATTACACATTTCAAATGTTCCTTCACAGAGATATTGAGATTCCACCGTTTACAGAAAAAGTATACTGTATAACATATTTTAATTCAGTTTATATACCTTTTTTTTTCAACACATATAAATGATTTATTTGTCTCTGAAAAACAAAAAATGGATCCAGAATATATCTACAACAATAAAACAGTATTTCTTATATAGATAGAAACTAAAATCATACTTAATACTAAATGATTACATGTATAGTAGGTAGCAAATAATTACATCTAAACATTAATCATTTCAAACGTTCCTCCACAGAGATACTGAAATTTGGCAGTTTACAGCGGGCGAAAAGATTACATGCGCGCTCTGCTTGCGCACTAGTTGGCCATTTATGGCCTACTAGTGTGCAACAAGCAAGTATGCACTCGACAGAGTGCAGTTCTAGTTTTTTTATGTGATCATATATGTTTGTGTTAGCGGACGCTGCACTCACCTGTATGTGATATGTTTGTGCTGCCACTTCTGTCCTGTGAGGGCGTAGCGCCTTCTCCTGACATTGAACTTGGACACTCCACCGAGCTGGTCAGGAACGCCACACCTGGGTCTCCTCATCCAGCTGTTAGCACACGTGCAGAGAGAGAGAGAGAGAGAGAGAGAGAGAGAGAGAGAGAGAGAGAGAGTTTTTACTTAAAGGGTAAGACCACTTTTTTGTGTAGTTACGTTGCCATGATGCAACTCCAAATGTGGACAAGAAATAAAAAATAATTGCTCCAGTGATTAGAAATTGATAATTCAAAGTATGCTCCTCATTGAGTATAGAGCATCACCAAAACTCATGTGGTTTTATTTTTTCATTAAAATTTATTAGGAAGAAAACCCGGACGAGATCCGTGGATCCGGATCTTCAAATAGTAAAATCAACAGGAAGTTAACATTTTTATGAAAAAATAAAACCACGTGAGTTTTGGTTAGGGTTTCTAAAAATATGACTTCCAAAAACGTTTCTATGTCAGTGGTGCTCAACCTTTTTCATGTCAAGGACCCCCAGAATTATATGAATTTGGCTGCGGACCCCCATCTGAAAATATGTTGTTCCAGGAACCCCCCAGAAGCAAATTTGAGTTAAAAAAGTTGGCTCTGAAAGAATATATATTCAAAGATTTGCGACACATTTTTCAAAAATAGCAGATCTACAAGCTTGTGATGAGCTTGTAGATCTGCTAAGGAGTTCCCGTCCAGAATGGGTTAAAGGGACACTTCACCCCTTTTGTAACCACATCTTATTTGAATGATACGTTTGGGAGACAAGAAACACTTTCCTGTGGTTTTTATGCGAGTAATATATGTTTTTAGATGTTTTAGTATTTCAAAGAGTCCATGATGTCATGGACACTGGCCTCACTTCCTTCCTTCCCTCCCCTCATAGATATAAAAAAAATAGATGCCTCATTGGCCCCTGCAGTTCGTTGGAGCGTGTTGAAGGAAGAATTTACACTGGGAGAGGAAGTACACCGGAAGTGTGGAAGGCACGTTACGTCACGCTGCCACTCAAGTGATTACTGGCCAATCACAGTGCATCTTTTCCGGGACTTACAGACCCGAACATGCGCTCTGTGACGCATGCTCATGCTTCCGCGGGGCTTCGCAAGGAATCTCAGGAATATTTTTCCCTCCCTTGAGCACATACGCTCCAGAGCCGGAAAGGGCGTCTACGTTTATATGTCTATAATCCCCCTATCCACTGTGCACTAAAGCATTATGGGAATTGTAGTACAGGAAGGAAGTGAGCCCAGTATCCATGACATCATGGACACTTTGAAATACTAAAATATAAAAAAATAAAAAAATAAAAAACACATATTACCCACATAAAAACCCTAGGAAAGTGCATTGCTTAACCCATTCTGAACGGGAACCCCTGTTGGTGTTTAAAGCGTCATGTTATACTTTAGCTATTGAAAAATAGCAGATCTACAAGCTCATAGGGCAGCACTCGGTGCCGCGCTAATTGTCTCCACCAGGCCGAAGGCATGGGGAGAGAGTATGTTTTGCACTCCGTCCGTCTGCGTGTCCGTGTGTGTGTGTGTGTGTCCGTTAGCAGCTAATCTCGGCCACCGTTAACCCGGTCGATGCCAAATTTTCCACACACACTCCCTGGATGCCAACGATGAACCTCTGCCCCAAACCTTCCAGAACGGCCTGTTATAGCGCCACCAGGAGGCCGCTTTGTGCAAAACAAGTTTTTGCACAGCACACCTACAGATTTTGTCCAAACATCACGCAAATTGGTACACAGTCTCTCTAGAGCCATTCAACCAAACCGGTCTTTCAGATTTCTCACACTCCATCCTGATTGGTTAAGATTGGCTTCCAAATTTCACAGGAGTGCTCAGTTTCAAACAAAATGCTGCAAATCATGAACACATCGCGTGATTTCCGTGAAATTGTGCACCCACATTCCCACTAGGCCGAGGACAAAATGCCACATGAACAATTTCAACTCAACCTCAAGGTGGCGCTATAACTGGCCGAAAAGTGATTTTACCTCTAACTGCACGGATCTGTGGATAACCTGGTGGAGACCTGTGCCCAGAAGGGCACTTTTTCTAGTTACATATATTTTTGGAAGTCCTTGACATGAAATTGTTTGAGAACGACTGACATTATTTTTCTTGTTTTTCAGACAACTGTCAGAATTTAGAAGGCATTTTGTCGAATCGTCCTCAGGTCTAAATGGGTGCAAATTGCTTAAATAAATGCACTTAGTTCCACCACTGCTTGTGAGTGCGAGTCTGAATGAAACCTCAGCCAGGAATCATGGTTCTCATGGTGGTGGGACGTATATCACAGAGGAGCAGAAAAACACGGCTCGCCGTCATACCGTCACGCTACACCCAAGCACGAAAACTCATTTAGAAGCGTTTGATCTGATAACAACGCTGTGGTGTCTGCAAAAAAGAAAAAAGGCTTGCTTTGATGCCACGTAAAAAAAAAGGGCTGCGTGACAGGAACACTTTGGTGTCTGCTGCTGCCATGAGGAAATGAATCCTCTGCAATGTCCAGCGGAGCACATGACACCGGGCCAGGTGGTGTCGTCACATGGCCAGGTTGTTGTGCCTTTGGAGCAGCTTGTTATTCTAGAGCAGTGCAGGTTCCCAAACCTCTTGGGAGCCGATCTACAATTAAGTGAATTGTTGCTAATGTGCTCGCGGCGGAAGGTCTGAGCTCAAAGGAGGGAAGCACCTCGCTCCCCTCATCGAAATGCAACAAAGAACCTTACAAACCATGTCCTGCTAAGGGTACAGAACTGGTGTCGGGAAGCAATTGGCTCGCTTCCGGTGGGAAACCTGAGATTAAAGGGACCCCTTCGCAGCCCTTACCCACCAGACTCGGAGCGACGGCCAGTAACGCCACACAGACGCACGCGGCCAAGCTGAAACCTATGCTGGCGTCATCGTCGCAGAGATTTCACAGACAGGCGTCTCACGAGGCGGCGTCTCCCTCCGAGAGAAGACCAGAGAGCTGCCCGATGGCCAAACACAGGCCGACTTCCCTCAACTTGGACTTGGGCCACAGATGCATCCGAGACATCTCCAACCAACAAAGCCACAATCGCTCCAACCTCACCTCCTGCCAGCGAGGCTCGCTGACCCCGTCTGGGACCGGCACCGGCGGCGGCGGCCTTCCCCCGGAGCTGGAGCTGTTCCTGGGCGACCGACAGGCGCCGCTGCGCCGGAACTCTGCGCCGCCGGTCAGCGTGGCGTCGGTGAGGACGGCGTACATGATAAAGACGTGCCAGGCCAAGGCCGTGCCCGTCATACCCCCCAAGGTGCAGTACAGTCAGATACCTCACTCCAGACAATTTCTTAGATTTGACTTTTATTTCTTAATTAAATTACAGGGGGAAAAAATGAATTCATAAAGAATGTTGCTTTTTGGGGAATGTTTTTAAATAATAATTAAAAACAAAATGTGGGAAACAAAACATGAAGGGACCCACAAATGGGTCCCGACCCAGTGTTATAGAACAGTGGTTCCCAAACAAGATGCTCCAAATGCTTGCTTTACTCAGCAGAGGATATTCTTATCCAGACCAGAACCGGGCCTGGACCAGAGCCATAGAGTAAGAAAAAGTTACGAATACTCTGTTCACTTCATGGGGATTCAGTCCAATGGCGGCTCTCCTACATAGGCTTCTATTGAGAATGGGGACAAGTTACAACAAATATAGGGACAAGTCCTGGACCGGAAGTAGGACGAAATGCATTGGACCCAGGCAACAGCCCAGCTTTAATGATCTTAGATCCCTTTATTTTAGATTGTTTTGTAGTAATCGTACAACATAAACATTACAGAGACTTTAGTTGTCACTGTACAATACTTTTAAAACAGTTGGCATGTTGCACACATGCTGAAAATAGCTCTCATTTGCGCCGCCCTTGTTGAAAACAATGTAAAGTATTTCAAACTCCAGCTTGTCCCTCTCCAGGCTGCGTGAGCAGCGCTCGAACGCTCGGTTTCTGCCCCCTCAATATCGTAACTCTTCTATTAGATAGTGTTCTGGCCTGGGCTAGCCACTTGACACACCGGGCCGACCAATGCATCCCCCCCCCACCCTTAGTTTTTTCTGTACAGTATGAACTTTTAACTCAGTGGTTTCTATAGATATTCAATCATTGCCTTCCTGCCCGTGGCGTTATGTGGCCTTTGTGCACCTCAAAACAAATTTAAAGCAACTTGACCCTAAAATGATTTAAATGGTGTCACCTGGTTTTAGCCCTTTAACCATAAAGGGCTAAAACCAAGTGGTAAATATAGATGGCTCTTCACTTCCTGCCAGTGTTATTGTGGTCTGTGTGAAACAATGCAATAGGACAGTAAGACAAAAACAAAAACATCCATAACATGAAGTGGTGACTGTTTCTCAACAACGTCGGGCCCCGAGGGGGGGGGGCGGACCACCAGGACCACCAGGCCCAGCGGTCCAAAATAAGACCCTTACAGGTCTTGTAGTTCCCAGATTCGGATTCTAATCAAAACAAGCTTTATTTTCAGCCTCGGGTGGCCCGTGATCCTACCGCGATAGGATTGCTTATCCGCGAGCTAACTCTGGTTAACCCATTTTGACTTGAGGACGATTCTAAAAAAAGAAAAAGGCTTCTGAATCCTAACAGTTTTCTGAAAAACCCTATGTACAGTATCTATATCAGTCGTTCTCAAACATTTTCATGTCAAGGACCCCCAAACATATATGTAATTGGCCGCCGACCGCATTTTCACGATTTTTAGAAAATAGCAGACCTACAAGCTCGTAGTGCGGCACTCGGTGCTGCGCTATGAGCTTATACAGTAGATCTGTTATTTTTCAATAGCTAAAGTATAACATAATCCTTAAAACACCAAAAGGGGTTCCCACCCAAAATGGGTTAAGGCCCAGGGGTCATTTTTCCCCCATTAGATTAGTGCTGCACAATAATCGAAAAAAGATTGCAATCTATAGATTCAGACTCCTCCGCAATGTCAATTTCTAAATTTGACCAAGAATCGTGCAGCAGTAGTTGGCTGTCCAATACATTTTAGTTACTCTTATGTTTTTGCTACAAGAGAGAGACTTTAAGAGAGATTTAAGTCAAGCACTTTGATGTTTTCTGTTTAAAGCCACAGCACTTTGGCGGAGGCTCCAGGTGCCACATTTTATAGTATTGTTCAGCAACTACAGACTACAGACAAATATATTCAAAAAAAATAAAAAATAAAGTGAGAATTGTGATCTCAATTCTTGTGGAGGAAAAGAAAAATCGAGATTCACATTTGAGCAAGAATCACGCAGCACTACCTTGGATAAGGCACCTCCGTGACAATACCTTCGGCACTGGAGTGGACACAGACTGAAACAATGCTGGCTGTCAATGTGTGAAAAAGGGTTGCTAGTCAACCAGTGACTCTGTGGTGTTGTGGTGGAGGCAGTGACTTAAACTCTGTGGTGTTGTGGTGGAGGCAGTGACTTAAACTCTGTGGTGTTGTGGTGGAGGCAGTGACTTACTCTGTGGTGTTGTGGTGGAGGCAGTGACTTACTCTGTGGTGTTGTGGTGGAGGCAGTGACTTACTCTGTGGTGCTGTGGTGGAAACATGCAGTGACTTACTCTGTGGTGTTGTGGTGGAGGCAGTGACTTACTCTGTGGTGCTGTGGTGGAGGCAGTGACTTAAACTCTGTGGTGTTGTGGTGGAGGCAGTGACTTAAACTCTGTGGTGTTGTGGTGGAGGCAGTGACTTACTCTGTGGTGTTGTGGTGGAGGCAGTGACTTACTCTGTGGTGTTGTGGTGGAGGCAGTGACTTACTCTGTGGTGCTGTGGTGGAAACATGCAGTGACTTACTCTGTGGTGTTGTGGTGGAGGCAGTGACTTACTCTGTGGTGCTGTGGTGGAGGCAGTGACTTACTCTGTGGTGTTGTGGTGGAGGCAGTGACTTACTCTGTGGTGCTGTGGTGGAGGCAGTGACTTACTCTGTGGTGTTGTGGTGGAGGCAGTGACTTACTCTGTGGTGTTGTGGTGGAGGCAGTGACTTACTCTGTGGTGTTGTGGTGGAGGCATGCAGTGACTTACTCTGTGGTGCTGTGGTGGAGGCATGCAGTGACCTACTCTGTGGTGTTGTGGTGGAGGCAGTGACTTACTCTGTGGTGCTGTGGTGGAGGCAGTGACTTACTCTGTGGTGTTGTGGTGGAGGCAGTGACTTACTCTGTGGTGCTGTGGTGGAGGCAGTGACTTACTCTGTGGTGTTGTGGTGGAGGCAGTGACTTACTCTGTGGTGTTGTGGTGGAGGCAGTGACTTACTCTGTGGTGTTGTGGTGAAGGCAGTGACTTACTCTGTGGTGTTGTGGTGGAGGCAGTGACTTACTCTGTGGTGCTGTGGTGGAGGCAGTGACTTACTCTGTGGTGTTGTGGTGGAGGCAGTGACTTACTCTGTGGTGTTGTGGTGGAGGCAGTGACTTACTCTGTGGTGCTGTGGTGGAGGCAGTGACTTACTCTGTGGTGCTGTGGTGGAGGCAGTGACTTACTCTGTGGTGTTGTGGTGGAGGCAGTGACTTACTCTGTGGTGTTGTGGTGAAGGCAGTGACTTACTCTGTGGTGTTGTGGTGGAGGCAGTGACTTACTCTGTGGTGTTGTGGTAGATGCAGTGACTTACTCTGTGGTGTTGTGGTGGAGGCAGTGACTTACTCTGTGGTGTTGTGGTGGAGGCAGTGACTTACTCCCCGTTTCCACACCTAAGCGCAAAACGGTTTTGCGCTGCGGACAGAATAAGCTGTGATGCGTGTGCGCAGCTGGTTTTTAGACAGCTGGTGGATGGGAATTAAGCTCCACCTCCATGGACGATTGACACGGAGGAGAGCGCTTCCGGGAATCTGTCCGTCGCGCAAGTCGTCCGCGGAAGTGGAGCTTTTTTTCCATCCACCAGCTGTCTAAATACCCAGTTTTGAAGCTGTGCGCAGCCGAAAACGTGCGCGGCTCTTTTGATAGTGTGGCAGCACCCACTTTGTGTTGCTGTGGTGGAGGCAGTGACTTACTCTGTGGTGCTGTGGTCGAGGCTCCCGGTGACGTTGAGGCCATAGTGCCGCTGCATAGCAGCGATAGCGGACTGCATGGCCCGAGCCGAGCGCAGCAAGCCCATCCTGGGATCTGTGGGGGGGAGGTAGCCGTACCTCTGCAGCCATGCCTACACACACACAGAGAGAGAGAGAGAGATAGAGAGACTGTGGTTATTATAGTTAACTAAAATTAATTACATAACAAAAAACTGAAATAACAATAACATTTTGTAAAATAATAATAAAAGAGTAATTCACAGACTGAGGCACATCTTTGGAAAACAGATGTCCATGTGTCTTTTGCTGTTCAGAAAATCCATAATTCCGATTTGAATTGTCAATCTGTTGTTAAAGAGACACATAGAAGTGACAAACACATTTAAACACGAAAAAAAAGAGGCCTGTTGCCTCAAAGCTTCGTGCATCTCAGCCAACAACGGCTTGCTATTCCAGAACACAGCATTGTACAGCAAACAATTTTGCATGCCTGCTGCTCACAGCTGCAGTGACCCCATGGAGCACATATCTCCTCCAGGTCGGGTTGCCTATAGGGCTGTGTGAAGCACGGGTTGCAGCCGTCAGGAATTGAGGAAGCTGTGTGGAACCCCCTGTGGGCAGACGTTTATGCACTTTTGGAGATGTCCTTTGTATAGACTGGCAGTTGTAGCATGTGATTCCTATTTAGGATTGATTAGATGTTGCATTCATATTCATATGTTTTTTGTAATTCATATTGTTTTTGTAAGAAATAATGCCCTATACCAGGGGGTCTCAACCCCTTGGGGGGGTCCCAACTGATTGGCTGGAAAATGGAAATTAAGAGTTTACATAGTACACATATAGCCAATGCATGGTTTCGGGGCGGGGGTTGCGAGACACGGCCAAAGCATTTCCAGGGGTCCCCAGCCAAAAACGTTGAGAACCCCTGCCCTATACCACTAATTTTGGAAGACAAAGCAGAAAAAAACCAAATGGACCATCACAATCTTTGACGGTCATTGTCACATGGCCAAAACATTGAGAGAAGGCTGGCATGGTATACTGTATAGAGCCACGACGAGGCTGTTATGACAGATTTGGCTTACTGTCAGTCGGTGTGCCGAAAAGCTTGACACTGATCGGTCCAGCAGTTTGCGAATTGGCCGTGCACACAGCCATGCTGCATGCCACACGCACGCACGCACGCATGCACGCACGCACGCATGGTAAAATCCTAATGTGTGCCTCCCGGCGTGGAAGGCCGGTGGAGATGATGTCAGGGGGACTAACAGCAGAATACAATAAATGGAACACCATTACCTTGACAATGCAGACCAGTGCTGTGGATTGTCAGCGAGCTGAGCTGCTCGGCTGGCAATGGAGACAAATGGCTTTGCGCGCATGCATGCACACGCACGTCGTAGCCTACACATCCACAGTGCCTTGGAGAAAGCACACAGTGTGGCACTATAGAGCTGCACAATATGAGTGTAAAGTGGTATTAAAGCCCCATCGGGTGATATACAGTATGGCCCCTACTAACCAGCTCTCTCTCTCGCTCCCCCCCCACCTTACTGTGACTGCATGACCCCAACAGACCAAAGTGAGAAAAGAAAGAAAGAAAGGAAGGCAGCTTGTAGCTTTGCATCTTTAGCATAATAGCAAGTTTAGGTAAGAGAAACAGAGTGTGCTGTGTGTGGAACGAGCTTCAAGTTCTTCCCTTTCTTGGAATAAATAACACAATGGGAACTATGCACGGAAATGAATTTCTACCGACCAATTTACTTGAACTGTGATGTGAAAATAAAGAGATTAATCTGATTCTGACCTTCGTGTCACTGCACGGCATTGAAAACAACGGCGCAGCCTATAGCTATAGCTGTGGGCTTTATATGTCTGGCAGTGCAAAACACAGCATGGCCCCTCTCACCCTATCAGACAGTGACCTCGTGAACTTTCCTCCAGAGCCAAAACGAGGCTGCATACATGGTCTAATGAATGGCTGCTGCATGCATGCATGCTGCTGTTGTGCAATCTCTCTCTTTGGTGCCTTTCTCACGGTGTTGTGAAGTAACTTAGTACTTTTACTTAAGTACAATTTTGAGGTATTTGTACTTGAGTATGTCCAATTTCCAGTACTTTTACTTCTACTTCTACATCTCATCCCAAAATGTTTACTCCACTACAATTATTTGAAAACTCCAGTTACTAGTTACTTTGGAGATTTTAATTTAGATTTCTTTTTAATTTGAGGTTAGCAAGGAATATCACCTCTAATATTAAGCATGTGTTGTATGGAGAATATAGGTTGCTATCTTCAGGAAGGAGATATGGTGTACCAGCATACAATAAGGTCAGACTAAAGAGGTCCTTTCCCAGCCATACAATGCTTTACTGATTCATAAAGGTAGGAGTATATTGCTGTTCCATTGTGAGACCTACACTTAAATCTGTCAAACCAATATAAATAAATATGTCTCCGTTATGAATATATCCTCGCGTGCGTGCGTGTGTGTGCACGCGTGTGCGCGTGCGTGCATGTGTGTGTGTGTCTGCAGTTTGTATCTCCATGCACACGTCTCTGAGAGCCCAAGGGAGTACACAGTACAGTGTTTAAGTCCCCCAAGATTATACACACACACTCTAATAGTAATACTACAAGCAATAAAAACAATGATAATAATTCACTATATTGGCTTTGTGACGTCATCGAAGACTCGATGTGACAGAATTAGGTGGCTTCAGGTGAATGCACAGAGATATCACAGTCGTGGCTGGCCATCTGGGTGACCCCTTCTGTCTGCCTGCTGGCTAGCTGAGAAACACACATCACCTATCATGCTTGGTTTAAACCATTTGTTGGAACTATTTTTCTTCTGGGCACGTGATTTTAGAATTAATATTATTTTAAACCTATTTTGCAGAAGACTAAGTTACACCTTACCATGGCCTTATTACAGTGGATTATTAGTTGTCCTGTCACGGGAATAATAATGCAGTATAATGATATACTTTATATCCACTATACTTGCATGTTTATGTATGCATGTTTTTGTACTGTGGCATCTACAGTATCTTAACTTCCCTGCCGCCACTAGATGGCGTTAAATGGCTCAGACTGCTTTGGTTTTCAGCCCGCACAGCTCCTTTAATTATTTCTTTCCCATGTCCGTATCTATACGGACCCCAATGTATACTCCGTCAATGGTTGAGTCCCACCCGGCAGCACATGCATGTCTGAGAGGTCATTTTGACCCTTTTATTTTTATTTTGAAGTTGATTATCTTTGCCCATCTCAGAAATTCTTGACATCTGGAAAAAAAATCTAAATGTGAATTTAAGCACATGCTACTTGTATGTGATTTTACTTAAAGATGGAGTGCCACCATTTTTTTCCACCCTAAAACATGATCATCAGGTATTATTACAATATAAGGGGGAAGAACTTTTTCCAAAAAGTGTACAGTATTTGTTAAAATCACGCTGTTATGTGGACACGCCCACCAGTTCATTAAGTATGCCTGTTTTGCCTGGTGGGTGGTGATGGGTGGTGATCCACCTGAACTGAAGCCGCACCCACAGCTGTAGTTGTATGATAAAGGGGGAGGGGTTAGGGGAGGGGCTGATAGTGTGGTGTCACTAAATTACTGTTTACTTCATTGGCCCGTTTGACTGTCAAGGGTTCAGCCTCCAGGAAGAAACCCTAAATACAAAGTTAATACACCATTGCACATAAAAACAACTCCAGGGTGTCTAATGAAGTACTGTCACCTCATACACATGAAAAACTGGAAAAATACAAAAATGGTGGCACTCCATCTTTTACAAGAGTAAAGACCCATCTTCCTCACTATGCAGTGGGGCTGGATAGTGGCCCTTTAAAACCAACCAGGCCACCAGCAGACTATAGGATTGTACTGTTGTTTACCAGGTTAATTGGTAACAGCATGTGAATGTGAAACACATTCTTAGCTAAATGGTGACCAAATACACCCCTAGGGAGACAATGCAATTACATGCCGGGCTTTTTGGCTGTGCGTTCTATCCAGACTGAAAATGTAATATCTATCAATGGTAGAAACGGCTTAGGGGAGGCTCATGTTCGGCAGTCCTCGAGTCTTTGCAGTGTAGAACGGGCAAGATGCGCAAGATAACCTCGAGCACTTACTTACAATAGTACCAAGGTAATATTCCCAACACGACTCTGCTCTTATATTGAATGTTCTACCAAAGCTCAAGCCCGACAGACGTGTTCAGACACTCCTGTTGTATGTGGATTTGTTGTGGTTGTGAGGAATGAAACTGTGTTTAAAAGCGTATAAGTGTGTGAGTGCTACACAGACAAAGCACTCCATTCCGTTCCAATTCCAAATGGCTTTTCAGTCAATTTCTTTTGATTGCTGTAAAGCTCACAACCCCCTTCACTCTTATCACTTTGTATTGCGTTTGTGTGTGTGTGTGTGTGTGTGTGTGTGTGTGTGTGTGTGTGTGTGTGTGTGTGTCGGGGTGGGGTGTCTGCTACAGTACAGAAGAAGAAAATAGAAAATTGGGAGCTCCTTGTGAGCTGTATAGGGAGCTGTTCCAGGGTCCACTTTATAAAGTCTCTGAAAACGTGTTTCATGTTTCAAACAGACGGCCCATGAAATGAAAGAGTAAGCAGCGGATAAAACCATCTTTGGTGGCGATGATGATGGCTGGAAAAATCAGGCGAGGGAAAAAAAGAAAGTGGTTGCGTCTCATTTGAGCCGCCGTTTGTGGCCAAACAGACAATGAGGACCATTAAATTGGGACGCTGGTACAGCTTTGTGCCGTATGTGAGCGATTTAATTACTTTTCAAAAGGAAAATGGCCGCTCTGGTGTTGTTGTGTTGCTGGCATGATTAGACTGACTGAGCCTCACTGTTTATTATGATACACTTTTCATTTCATATCACACCATATGCACTTAGGCCTAGAACCAGAACAGCACGGACAAAAAAAGTAAAGAAAAAAAAAAGTAATAAAAAAAAATGAACCCGATACCGGTATGGCGGTATTGCGGTTATTGCACCCAGCCCTAGTCCTTTGTCCACCAGTCGACCTTGAGGCTTAATCAGGAGTTGTAGTAGCCACAGGGTAATCTAAGCGGTGGATATTGCTCTTGTCTTCATGTCTTTATGCATGTAAATTGTCTTGTTCTTTGTGTTATGTCAAATGTGTGTGTATATATGTTCTGCATACTTGGCTGCTGGGTCGCAAGACAAATTGCAGTGTGAACTGACAATAAAGTACTATATCATTATCATGTCTTATCATTTGAAAACATGCATTAACCACTTCAAGCCTTTACTTGTAAAGGAGTACATCTACATTGCAGTATTTATACTTTTACTTAAGTAAAACAATTGAGTACTTTTTCCACCCCTGGCGTGCACACACTTCCCTTTCTTCCTGTACTTCAGTGAGTTAAGTAGGTGATGATGACACCAACATGTGTGTCGGGTTTACATGGCCTGTGTTTATGTGGCCTCAGGAGATGCACGTGCACACCGGAGGACTTCTATTCAACTGTGCAGGCACAGTAGCGCTCTCTCACGCACGCACGCACGCACGCACGCACGCACGCACGCACGCACACACGCACACACGCACACACGCACACACGCACACACGCACACACGCACACACGCACACACGCACACACACACACACACACACACACACACACACACACACACACACACACACACACACACACACACACACACACACACACACACACACACACACGTAGTACGTATATAACTTAAAGTACTATAGCATTATAACTCAAGTACAAATTCGACAGAGCAACCTTCACTTGTAGTAACAGAGCAATATTTGACCAGGACTATAGGAGTCGGTATCGGTAATGACTCAAGGGTGTACAGCAGAGGTACAATTTACAGATGTATACAAAAGCATAATGGAACCAAATGGACATTCTCAGAATGACATCCACCCTCGAGATTTTACTACAGGATTACATAGCGAGGCGTCCACCATGCATGCACGTTATCAAAACACACCAAAAAAAAAGCATCTCTGACTGTTTTCTAAATCCTGACAGTTTTCTGAAAAACCTATGTTTCTAATGTCAGTAGTGGTTCTCAAACTATTTCATGTCAAGGAGCACCGGAGTTATATTTCATTGGCCGCGGACCCCCCCCCCCCCCATCTCAAAATATGTATAGTTCCAGGGACCCCCGCCCAGAAAGCAAATATCTGAGTTAAAAACGTTCGCTCTGAAATAATATATATTCGAAGATTTGCACGATTGTTTAAAAAATAGCAGATCTACCAGCTCGTAGCGCGGCACTCGAGCTTGTAGATCTGCTATTTTTGACGTAACGTATAACAGAATGCTTGAAAACACCAAAAAGGGGTTCCCGCCAAAAAATGGGTTAAAAAAGTCATTGCGGGGACACATAATTTATATACGTTTGAAATGTCTGCACGCATTGTGAGGCCTGTGGTTTATGGTCACGGCCCCGGTGGATGGAGTAAACACATTTGTGACTCAAAATCCTTTGTCCTCCCGCCCAAGCTGTTTACGCCGCGGCTAACGCTATAACATTCAACGCTCGTCCCTCATCCCAGCGGCCGCGCCCTGCCTATACTGTTCTCACCCATCTGACTGCACCGCTTCTGATTTATTATGTAGGCTTACAGTCGTAAATAAGACAAGAGATGCCCTATACGGCTGTGCCGTTTGTTGTGCCGTTTTGTTTGTCTTTAAACGCGGTGGTGTCACTTAATTGCCGCTTAGCCTCGGAAACCCAGGCGTTCTTATTTCCAGGGAGAGAAAAAATAAGTCTGGGGCCGAGTCCACTTCAATTTGGCATACAGTAGAGCAAACGTCGATCACTCTCTCTGCTGATTTCTGATTGTCTGCAATGCCCCCCCCCCCACCCCAAGTGCAGCGCTACGTCACATCATTTGGAGCGACGCCCAACCGGAAGGGTTGACTCCCACTTCTAGACCAGAGCAGCCAATGCGTTCCTCCAGGCTTTCATGTTTTTGTGCCGAAGGAAAATTAAAGCCTGGGTGCCAAGGCTAGTATAGTGACATAATCGTCCAGATTTTAAATCCAGGCTGGCCCTGATGGAGCCTATCTGTGACGGATTGGATCTGTAACCTTCCACACTACAAGATGACATGGGCAGAAAATCTGTACCGACCAGCCTCAACTTAGGAATGCTGCTGTGATTCGACACCCATGAATCCGACTATACCTCCGGTACCCAATATTCCGAGAGAGCTCCAGACTTCCCTCTCCAGAGCAACATTAGTGACTTGAACTGACTTCCTCCTGGGGGGATCCCGAGACGTTCCAAGGCCAATGAGTCGATGCGTTTCCTCCAACTGCGCCTTGGTCTGCCCCGGGGGGGGGGGGGGGGGGGGGTCTCCTCCCAGTCGTACGTGCCTCAAGGACCTCCCTAAGGAGACGCCTGAGAGGCATCCTAACCATATATATATATATATATATATATATATATAAAATATAAAATGACACAGACGCTTTCCCGGTTTTAATGGGTATCAAGGGGACATAAGCGAGGACAGATGCAAGCGAGCCTCTGGTCTGTAATGAGGCCGAGACTGTTTGTGCACATCTCTAAGCAACAACTGCCAAAAGCATCGGCTAGACAGAGCACCATGCCCCCAGCCTGACAGTCTGTCACTGATGCTGCTGACTTTGACTTTGTTCCCACGTCACTGTAATCTCTGTGGACACGTCTGTCTGTCTGTCTGTGCGTGCGTGCGTGCGTGCGTGTGTGTGTGTGTGTGTGTGTGTGTGTGCACGTGTGTACAGACACATACAATGTACCCAATGCTACTCATACAGTGAGATGATGATGGCCAGCATGGAACCCATGACTGCTTGGTCCAAAGTAAACAAGGGCCCTGAGCAGCAAACCGACTGAGCTACCCTTGACCCATCAGTGTTGTTTTTGTCGACTAAAACTAAGACGAAAAATGTTCGTCGACTACCTTTTTTCACTGACGAAAACTAAATGGAAACTAAATTAAAACTAAGCCATGATGACTAAAACTAAATATCTGTTGACAATTTCGTCAACAGATACAAACTAGACTAAAATGTTAGGAAGGGACTAGTGGACAAGAGATCCAGTATAAGTAATTTGGTTGCATGCTGAAAATAGCAGATCTACAAGCTCGAGCTTGTATATCGGCTATTTTCAGCAAGTGTACAATCTGTCATTACGACGGCATCAAGGCCCACCAAAATACATTTCAGTGGACTAAATCAACTGTAGATTTAGTCGACTAAAATCGCATGACACTTAGTCGACTAAAACTAGACTAACACTGGAGCATTCCTGGTGACTAAAATATGACTCAAACTTAAATAAAGTTTCAGACCAAAGACTATTGGTGTGTGAATGTCAGTCTGGCTAATAAGCCAGACCGAATCAGCCGTTCTGGCTTATTAGCACATGTGAATGTGGGAAGTGAGGACGCTGGCGTCGACTGTTCGCCGCTTCACCTCCCAATGTATGAATGAATGAATGAACCATTGTAAAGCGCTTTGAGTACTATAAAAATGCAATTCATTATAGGCTTCAAGCGATTATTATTAGTATTATTTGAATGCCCCTTTCCTTTGTGTAAGGGGCATTCATGGTATGCCAGTGATAACACTGATTTAACCTTCGAAAAAGAAGGCACTGGAGCAGCTCAGACGATTTAGGCTATGTGAGGCTGGTGACAGGCTGGTGACAGCCGGGCTGGTGACATGGCGTCTGGTGCTGCTGCGGCGTCTGGTAGCTCGCTTGCTGCTGCGGGAACGTTTTCCAGACTTAAACCGGAGATTTATACTACTAGTACTGATGGAAGAGTAATAGTTGAAGATGAGCTACTAAACTTCATCGTGATAAAAATGAGAACTTTGAGTCACGATGAGATTGTGTTGCTGGCGACGAGCAGTTTCACCTCGGAACGGATAGAAGCTGCTAAAAAGGCACTGAGTATGTCCCAATACAAATCAACGCTGCACTAACTATGTTAGGAAGGGGGACGATTAAAGTCGGTGCCTGCAGCGAGCTTTGCTTCTCTACACCAACGTAAACCTCAGCCCGGCCAGCCGGGTAAAATTAGAGCGTAATAAGACAGGCATCACTGGAACCAGTTCTGCTGGTCATATAAAAGTCATCACAACTAAAATGGTGAGTGTCTTTGCAACAAAATTTGGGGGGGGGGGGGGGGGGGGTCGGGTGGAGCCGGGGGAAACTCCAGCTCCAACTGTACCTGTGTTGCTGCCTACCGTACATGCTGGGGAAACAGCATTTGCACTACAGTCAACGACCGCCCGTTCTGACGGATCCAATACGCTCGACCAGTAGAGCCCTGCTAGGGAACAACATCTAACATCATGCGTGTTGTATCATACTGTATAATGTACGTGGCCTGCGTGTGGGGCATAGTGCTGCAGATAAAGTAAGACGTTTGACTGTTGACACATTGTTGAACGAGTGTGACATCTTGTGCCTCCAAGAGACTTGGCTTGCCAAACAAGATTTGGACAAGTTAAATACAGTACACAATGACTTCCATGGCGCTGGTGAATACACCACTGACCTCAGCACCAAACTGGTTAAAGGTAGAATCGCTGGGGCCTGGCTATCCTCTGGAACCGCGAATATGGGGAGGCGTCCTATCATCCGACAGAGCATTGCTCCGAAGGAGCAATGCTCCGAGGTGCGCTGCGGGTCGGGAGAGGGTTGCGGTTAGGTTTAGGTGTCTGCCCCGGGGGAGGTTAGGGTTAGGGTGAGGGAGGAGGTAGGTTGTCGTTCGGACCAATGCTCCGTCGGATGAAAGTCATACACCCCGAATATGACCCGTTGGTGAAAGTAAGAAGACTAAATGTTGATTGGGCCATTGGATTAGACATACATTTTAATGGCAAGAAGATTACAATTTTAAACATATATACACCTTATGAATCCTATCAGTTTGAGGATGAATTCCTGAACAGACTAGCCTTTATTCAGTCTTTTATTGAGGACAATCACTGGAGATTTTAATTCTGATATCTCAGATAGAAAATCTCTTTTTGGAAAACACCTGATTCATTTCTGTAATGAAAATAATGTAATGTTATCTAGCAAATTATTTTTACCAGATAATAGTTTTACTTATGTGAGCGAAGCATGGCACACTACATCGTGGCTCGACCATTGTGTGTGCACAGCAGATGCCCATGCCTCTCTGGGAAAACTTGAGATTTGCTATGGACTGGCCACCTCAGACCACATAGTGTACCTATAGCTATGACTTTAAATGTTGAAAATGTGCCCCTACTGGCTGCCACTACTAGCACAGGGAAACTAGACTGGTCTAAGCTATCTGAGGAGGATATTGACAGATATTCTGTCCTAACTGACAGTTTATTAAAGAATATTGTTTTGCCAAGTGATGCCTTAAGGTGTTTAAATATGAATTGCACAGACACACATCATGCTGCTGACCTTTGTAATTTTTATGATAACATCACAACAGCTCTAAATGCTGCTAGTGAGCCATTTTGTAGACAGAAACAGGGTTTTAATATTAAACCTGGGTGGAACGAGTGTGTGGCTGAACATCATGCTGCAGCTAGAGAAGCATTTAAACACTGGAATCATGCAGGTAGGCCAAGACAGGGGGATGTGTTCGAACATAAAAAACAAACCAATGCCAGGTTCAAATATGCTCTCCGGCATATTAAGAACAATGAGAACACCATTAGAGCTGATACGCTAGCCAGAAAGCTTCAAACTAACAACCAGATGGACTTCTGGAAAGCGGTCCGTATTATGAACAGCAACAAAACACCTTTACCTTCAGACATTGAGGGGGGCTGTGGCGCAGACGGAATTGCCCAAGTATGGCGTCAAATGGTGTCAAAAGTAATGTTGTTGTCGTTGACAATATCGATCTTGACAGTAATATGGTTATTAGGTCAAGTGAGATATCTGATGCCGTTAGCCTACTTGTTAATAACAAAGCCTGTGGCCTGGACCATATCACTGCTGAGCATCTCAAGTATGCCAGCAATAGACTGAGTCCACTGCTATCCATGTGCTTCACTGGTTTCATGGTGCATGGTGTCCTCCCTAATTTAATCCTGTCTGTTTTACTGGTCCCGGTCCTTAAAGATAAGGCTGGGATGTTAAACAGCATGGACAATTACAGGCCCATTGCCCTCGCCAGTATCCTATCAAAGGTGCTAGAAAGAAAAATTTTAACCAGGATTGAAATGTATGTTTTAACTACTGACAATCAGTTTGGTTTTAAGAAAAAACACAGTACAGACCTCTGTATCTATGCTCTAAAGGAGTTGATTGCTAAGTATGAAAGTAATAAATCCTCTGTATTTTTATGTTTTATAGACCTCTCAAAAGCATTTGATAAAATCAACCATGAGAAACTATTCAGGAAACTTATTGCTAGAAGTGTCCCCAACTACATAGTCAGGATTCTTATGTATTGGTATGCCCAGCAAACGTTCCAGGTAAAATGGGATAATGCTGTCTCCACCCCATTTCACGTGGGCAATGGGGTATTATCCCGAATTCCTATTTAATGTGTATATGGATGACCTATCTAGGCAGCTAAATGACTGTAAAACAGGTTGTATTGTTGGGGAAGGTGTCATCAATCATCTAATATACGCAGATGATCTGGTCATACTTAGCCCATATAGTGCAGGGCTACAACAATTGCTGAAAATATGCTCACAGTATGGCAAAGAGCATGATATAACCTTTAATGCCAAAAAAAGTTGTATCATGATCGTTCGTTCTAGAGAGGACAGGAAATCCACCTTTCCAGCATTTTGTCTCGCAGATGCCACTCTAGCTGTGTCCAAGGAATTAAAATACCTTGGACATATCCTCTCTGAGGATCTCAGGGATGACAGTGACATCCAGCGACAGTGTCGCAAAATATATGCTCAGGCCAACATGCTTTTAAGGACATTTTCTATGTGCTCAGCAGATGTTAAGTGCACTGTTCAGATCTTATGTCACCCCTCTGTATACGTGTTCTTAGGTGGCACAGTGCCAGTCAGTTGTTTACCTCTGTTGGTGTGCCCACATGTGATGCCTTATTAAGAAATCTGATGTACAAATGTATGCAACGTCTGGAGGTGTCTAGTAACAGCATCATAGAGGCACTAACGAACCCTGTGAAGAGCTGTTACCGGGTCACGTCCAGCTGCGCAAGCACTGGCTCAGCAGCCTGCTGCTGATTAGGTAGGTCAGTGCTTGTATATGCACTACTGTGACTACTGTACTTTGTATTGTATTAACTGCTCGCTTTTATCCTTTTTCCATTTGTTTGTCTTTTTGGTTTTTTGTACGTTGATCTTATGTGATATGGACTATTGTCTGAAATAAAGATTATATAACATTACACATAGTATCATCAAAATCCCAGTGATAACACAACGTGAGATATAAATGTTGTTACCAACTAAAACAAGATCAAAATGCAAGCACTACAGTTATTTGTACTGCCATGACTTTGCTGATATGCATACGCAGTTCCTCGATTGTATATATTTTGATATGAGATAACATCATGCGAGTCGTGCCCACCGGCCCACCCTGCTCCTTCTAGCTCGAGTACTTTATCCCGTAAGCCCAACATGGACTATCTTCGATCAGAAGGGAAATCCACCGAATAAACACTTGACCTGAATGGAGTCTGGAAATTTGATAGACCCACAAATCCATATCTTTGTGAAACACCCTTAGGGGTTGAGTTTTCCAAATATTCTGTGAAAGTATCATATTGTGCTGAAAGCTAGCAGAACTGCATTCTTGCAGCGTCTTTGTGTTCAAAATCCACCCCTTCGAGAGAAAGAAAACTCTCCTAAATGTCATGGATATTGCGTTCATGCACTTCATTGCACTATCCCATTCATTCGGTAATAACAGATAAACTATGATTAACCTGGATGCAGTGCCTAGGTTAGGTTTGTACATACTAGAATAATTAAATACATGCATTTCCTTTGGGGAATATCACTGTCTGATATGTTGACATTATTGTTAATAATTAATAACACTCATAATGTAAGCACTTAAACTCTATCACGATGATCATGAAGCCGCCAGATGTGAACCGCAAGGTTTCCAGTTTAATCCCGCGGGCTCCCCCAGAGTTAGTGTCGAAGTGTCCTCGAGCAAGACACTGAACCCCTAATTGCTCCGGCGATATGCAGGTTGGTGCCTTGCGTGGTTTCCTCCGCCATCGGTGCAGTGTATGAATGCGTGTGTGAACGGGTGAATGTAATGCACGATCTATGATAAAGCACTTCAAAGCACTATACGAATGCACCATTTACCATTTATCTAAATGTATACTAGCTGGCCAGAGTTCAGCAGGGCTCTGTACTAGGTATGCTATAGCATTTCCCTCTACAGCCAAATCTGTTTGCCGAAAACAGCCGATCGATATACAAGCATTTTGTACATTCTCAGAGACACAAATGGATGAATTGTTAACACTGAGGATTCAAGACGGGAACGTGTGCAGTGCACACAGAACATCCGCGATTACCTGTGAGTGTGTGTGCGTTGGCGCGCGCGTGTGTGCATGTGTGTATGTGTGACCGCACGAGTGCACTCTTGTGTGTGCACTCGTGCGGTAGAAATTGGACACCTTGCCTGATGTTGCAGCCTCTCATGCACCTATGTTCCTGTGTGTGTGTGTGTGTGTGTGTGTGTGTCTGTGCTTCCCTGTGTACATCTGTGGTGACATCATATATTGTGTACACTGCACAGCACAAGTCAATATTCCTGCACCGTCCGTGACCTGCTGAGTGTTCAGAACCACTGAACTGTCGAGGAAACAAAATGAAACAAATTAAATGCCCCAATGCCTAGTATTTTATTTGCCTGTTATGTTTGCCCATTTGTTTTTGTTGTAACCCTATACTACAGAATGCTTTCCCGGTTTTAATGGAATATAGAAACATAATTGATGACAATTGATCGTCAACTTAAATTCGTAATACCGTGACGGCCATACTCAGACGATGGTGGATGAGGAGGAGGAGGAGGGGGGGAGCGGGCAGATGTCAGCGCGGGGTCACGGGGACACAGATAGGACCTGAGGAGGGAGTGTCGCGTGCGTGCGTGATGAATCATTTAGGACGGTGCAGGTGTCGTGTGTCTCGGTTGGATTGGGTAAACAGAGTGACACAGACACCCCCGTGACTCCGAAATCTGTCCCCTCGCGCCACAGCCAAATGACGTCAGCAACGGTGTTGTGTGTGTGTGTGTGTGTGTGTGTGTGTGTGAGAGAGTGAGTGAGTGAGTGAGTGAGTGAGTGAGTGAGTGAGTGAGTGAGTAAGTGAGTGAGTGAGTGAGTGCGTGCGTGCGTGCGTGCGTGCGTGCGTGCATGCATGAGCGTACACGTGTGTGTGTGTGTGTAATGTGTATTTGTGTGTGTCATTATTGATCTGGCATCCTACTGTAAATTGTTATTGTAATTGTAATTGTGCGTGCGTGTATGTCATTATTGATCTGACATCCTACTGTTAATTGTGATTGTAATTGTAATTGTGCGTGCGTGTATGTCATTATTGATCTGGCATCCTACTGTTAATTGTAATTGTGCGTGTGTGCATGCGTGCGTGTATGTGTGTGTCATTATTGATCTGGCATCCTACTGTAAATTGTAATTGTAATTGTGCGTGTATGTGTGTGTGTGTGCGTCTGTTCACTCCATACGATTGCTCAGTGAGAAATGGGGAGGTGCCATGCAAATCTAAATGCGCCCACATCAATACACGCGCTCAGCCCACAGACGCAGATTTAGGTCATATAACTTTATGAGCTGCACGGACATCCGACATGTCACACAAGAGGAAAACGCTATAGTTGTGATTTCCTCTTGTGTGACATGTTGGATGTTACGTTACTCATGTGAAGTGAGGGGCACCCACTGTACTTATGTCGGCCACATGGCGTCTTCCGTCGTCATTTAGTGCCCTAAACGAACATTAAAGTCCATAGACTTATGTGTACAGTATATGTCTGCTGTCGGGAAGAAACCTCAGAACTCCAAAATGTAAATCTTTTAGAAAATGAGAAATATATGTGACTTTATAAATTATTACTTCCATGAGAGGAGGAGAGGTGGTGGAGTTAGCTGCTTTAGTGGACAGTTTGAGGGTCCAATGGAGTTAAGAGGTTTTGTCCGAAGCGCTTTTTACTACTTTTCATGGGTTCAATATGTTCGAAACAACACACAGACTTCAGAAATGTCAGTTAGGTGGTTTCCTCCAGACAGACAGCGACAATATAATGTCTGTACTTCGTTGCTGTCGGGCAGAAACCTTGTATCTCCAGAATGCCTTCTTCCTCATAATGTCAGTGGAAAAATAAACATGAAACATGTATAAAAAATAACTGATCTACAAGCTCACAAGGAGTTACGGTGCCACGCGCTGTGAGCTTCCAGGTCTGCTATTTTAAAGTAGTTTTGAAGTGGAAGTTAATTGTGTGCGTGAGTTTTATCAATATTAAGAGCTTGTGACTAGTAAATAATAGTGATTGAAGCCATTTGTACACATTGTTTTTTTTCCCTTGTATTTCTGCTTTGAACAGCTTTGGACATATACGGTTTCCACGCGACAGCGAAGATATACTGTACACATCTCAGCCTGCATTTTTAATCATCGTCCACTGCCATCAATGTTGAAACAGAGTGGAAAAACACTTTGAGCTGCCAGCATTTTTCTGCCATGCATTTCTATACACTATGTTAAAAATACAATACTTAAAAATACAGTAGCCTACTCAAGTAAATGTGCTTAAATACTGTCCACAAATGGATCAGCTTACTACTAACAATGGGCGGCAGTACAGTGGCCTGTAGAGCGGCCAGATGGGAATCGCAAGGTTCCCAGTTCGATCCCTGTGGGCTCCCCCCAGAGTTAGTGTCAAAGTGTCCTTGAGCAAGACTCTGTCTGAAGCCCTAATTACTCCCGATGTGCAGGTTGGTGCCTTTGCGTGCTTTCCTGCTTGATATCTATACATATAAATGCACCATTTACCATCCATTTAGGCCTGACGTCGAAATAAATAAAAAGTCTTCTGAAAGAATATATATTCAAAGATTTGTGGCACATTTTTACGATAAAAAAGAAATAGCAGACCTACAAGCTCATAGCGCGCCACTCGGTGGCGCGCTATGAGCTTGTAGATCTGCTATTTTTCAATAGCTAAAGTATAACATAATGCTTAGTTAAAACACCAAAAGGGGTTCCCGCCCAGAATCGGTTAATGGCATGCATCAAAATAGGGACGCATGGATGAAGTGGTTAAACTAGTGAATGAGTTGAAGCTGCACAGCTGAGCTACGTGAGTATACGGATGTGTCATCCCATGCTAATTGGCTCCACCATGTCTCCAATACCTGAACACGAACAACAACAACAGTGGATCCTTCTCCTGTTGATTGATGATTCAGTGCTGACCAGACACTGCTGAGACACAACCAGGTGTGAAAAACAAATACTGCAACACTCTTCTGCATGTCCTGAAGAAGGCCATATACCATTACCAAAACATATTGGCTTGTTTTGTATTGTTCCAAGATAAGCTAGGCTTTATATTAAAGCTTTTAAAAGCTTTTTTCCTTTGCTCCTTGATTCGTTCAATTTATATCACTCGACAAATGTATTTAACCCATTTTGAGCAGGAAGTTGGGAACCCCTGTTGTTGTTTTAAGCATTATGGTTTACTTTAGCTATTGAAAAATAGCAGATCTACAAGCTCATAGCGCGGCACCGAGTGCCACGCTACAAGCTTGTAGGTCTGCTATTTTGTTTTTATCATGAAAATGTAGTGCAAATCTTTGAATATATATTCTTTCACAACTAACGTCTTAAACTCATATCTTTGCTTCTGGGGGTTCCCTGGAACTACATATTTTCAGATTGGAGTCCATGGCCAAATACAGGTAATTCTGGGGGTCCTTGACATGAAAAAGGTTGAGCACCACTGACATAGAAACATAGGTTTTTCAGAAAACTGTCAGGGTTAAATACAGTACAGTATAGCCTACTCAAGTAAATGTGCTTATATACACTGTCCACAAATGCATCAGCTTAATAACAATGGGTGGCAGGGCTGCAGGGGTAGAGTGCAGGCTGCTGGCTGGTAGGGAACCGCGAGGTCCCGGGTTCGATCCCGGGCTCCCCCAGAGTTAGTGTCGAAGTGTCCTTTGAGCAAGACTTCTGAACCCCATGCTCCCGTATTTTCCTCCGCCATCGGTGTATGAATGGCTGAACCTAATGCACAATCTATGTAAAGCGCCTTGGATAAAGGCGCTATATAAATGCACCATTTACCAATGTAATTATATGTGGAGGAGGTTTAAAAAGAAAATCACACTTGTGTGAAGTGAGGGGCGCTTAGTTACGACGTCTTACGTCGGCATCTAGGGCCCTAAACAAACATTAAAATCCAGATAATTGGCTGGCCTTTAAGTGCTCTAAACAAACATTGTAATACCCTCCATGGATTTGGCTGACGAACGATTTACGTTCATAAATAGTGCCTCTCAAAAATTACAATATATCACAAAATTGGAATCATAATGAAAATGCCCTGAAATTGCAAGTGGAGAGAGATAACGAGCATGTAATCCGTGATAAACTCTGTGTGGCCAGCTCTCGTTTTGAAGCGAACGTGGGCATTTGGAAAGGCTTATCCTGCTCCATGGATTGTACCGTCACGCACGCAGGCACACACACAGAGACAGACACACACACACACACACACACACACACACACACACACACACACACACACACGCACAGGGTGCCAGTAGGTTGGCATTTCCACGCTGTGCGAAGTATCAGTGCTTAAATCCCCTGTCACGTGTCTCTGCCCACTGCAGATCAAGGCTGCAGGATTCATAACAACAACATGGACTGACTGTAATAGAACGTGTGCATATCAGATCGAGTGGCAAAGGTATAATGGCAAAGTTAATTTAATTCTGTTTAAAGTAGTTTAACCCACTCTGGGTGGGAACCCCTTTTGGTGTTCATAGCATTATGTTATACTTTAGCTATAGAAAAATAGCAGATCTATACAATCTATACGATCTATACAAGAAAAGTATAGAAAATGTGGTGCAGATCTTTGAATATATACATTATTTCTGAGCCAATGCTTTTAACTCAAATCTTTGCTTCTGGGAGGTCCCTGGAACAACATATTTTCATATGGGGGTCGGCGGCCAATTACGTATATTTTTGGGGGTCCTTGACATGACAATGCTTGAGAACGACTGACATAGAAACATAGGTTAGGCAAACACCTAATCTCTCTTTTGGGTCACAAACTGAAAAGTTTGGGAACCACTGGTTCTATGCTCTAACTTTAAATAAGTATATTAGCATTATTTAAAAATTATAAGTTGAATATAATGACCCTTATACTGTATATACACCACCTTAAAAAGCCAGTTCATATACACATTGACAGGAATTTACAAAACAAGTTATGGACATTATTTCCACAGGAGAGCCTAAAATTGTCGATCTATTCTACAAGCTCGTGCTTGTGGCACGTCGTGAGCTTGTATATATATTTTTTTGCTTTTCTTGTAAGGCATTAATGTAAGAAAAGAAAAGAAAAGAAACATAAAAAGTTGAAATATGGAGCAACAATGCTTTTCATTTTTAAACAGGGATAACATACACCAGACAACAAAGCATCATACAGTATGCTTTGTTGTCTTGTGTACACAAAACAACAAAAAGATGATCCCATTTTGGGCGGGAACCCCTTTTGGTGTTTAAGCATTCTGTTCTACTTCAGCGATTGAAAAATAGCAGATCTACAAGCTCATAGCGCGGCACCGAGTGCTGCGCTATGAGCTTGTAGGTCTGCTATTTTTGAAAAATCGTGGACATTAGGCGCAAATCTTTATATATATTCTTTCAGATCCAACGTTTTAGCTCAAATCTTTGCTTCTGGGAAGTCCCTGGAACAACATATTTTCAGATGGGGGTCGGCTGCCAATTACATTTTCCTTATAGGTCCTTGACATGAAAATGTCATGAAAAAACGTCAGGTCTAAATGGTTTAAGTATGATTCATACTTTTCTTTTTGTTGTTTAGTTTTTCATACATCATACAGAGGCACAGGCACTGCCCAACTGCCTGAGAGTATGTACAGAGGCGCTGTGTGTCTGTAGATCAAACATAACCAACACTAAAGGCAAAGAGATAGACACGTGGTAAAGTAGCTGTTTGTCTTTTTGTTTCTGTTACCTGTTACTTTCTTTTACAAAACCACTCAAATAAGCCTCAGAGCTGTATTGTGTTTTTATCCTCTGTCATGTTGTTTTTGCTGGAAGTGATGATGTACTCTTTCCTTTTATCTCCAAATAAATGCATCCATCCATCCACTCATCCACTCATCCAATGCACATGGTGTGATGATGAGCCACATTGCAGACTTTGGCAAATGAGTTGTGGTTTTGTAGAACACTTCTGTCTTCTCATGCAGTTGCAATTGAACGCAAATGGCTAATTTCTTGCCCACAAGGTTGTCTTTAACCAATTAAACCCTCTAGACGACATGTGTTTCTGTCTACACCAAACATCTTGGCCAAAAACATCACACAACAAGCTCACGACGCGTCTGTGGATATTGATATTGGTCCTCGGAGACATTTCAGTAATAACCAAGATATTGGTAGCTTTGTATCTGTACTGTTTGTCTTCTTTCTACCATCTTTCCTCTTTGCCACTTGATTCCTTTGAACTTTTCAAAGCAATCAGGAAAATTCAGACAGACAAATAAAATAAAAACGAACCACATGCAGTACATTTGTCTCCATCTTTGCTCTTTCCAAATTGCCACTTGAAGGCTTTGAACTTTTCATTGGTAATTGGTATCGACCAAAATAAATAAATATAGTTTTTTGTTAGGTTGCCTAATGCCTACACCATCTATGCCTAGAACAACCATTCACATCTATTCTCTATCCAACTGTGCAGAGCTTGACTGAAGGATTTCACAGTGTCACAACATTCACATATCTGGCAGAAATACTGTCTGAGATGAACAGACTTGACAATTCTATACAAGACCACAATTGGTATACACCATCCAGCTGCGCACCCATCTGACCCATCTGACCCATCATATCGCGCCACCGAGTGGCGCGATACGAGCTTGTAGGTCTGCTATTTTTTGAAAAATCGAAGAACGACTGACATTTTTTAGAATCTGATCTCAGGTCAGAATGGGTTAATCAGACCAGTGTGTGTCCAGTGGAAACCTCGTATGAATCTGATCTCAGGTCAGAATGGGTTAATTGAATGATTAATCAATCAATTGTGTTCCGGCTTCTATCAACAGAAGTAACGTAGTATACTTTAAGTTCATATCTGAGCGTTTCATATTGAAAACTCAGGCCCACATAGGTTGCTGACATAAGGCCAGGGTCCTTGGCCTGGAAGATGTTGAAGACCCCGGCTCTGCTCTGGACATTAGAGACCGAGTTAAGATACCATCGACGACATTACAAGGCCAGTTAGATAAGATAAAGCAGACGCGGTATGGTGGGGCGCAGCGACGGACACAGCACACGCATAACTTGATAACTTTGATAAAGCAACAGATCGATTCAAGGATATGATCAAATCAAATTATACATCCTTTTTGCCATGTCTTATAGTGTTTAGGAAGACGTTTTCTATTTGATCGTTACATGCTCTTGGGAGAAAAAAAATATATATATACACGCGCACACACACACACACACTGTGCTGGCGGTGTGTTTCCTCCTCCGCGTCATCAGTGCCCATACCCGAGGCGGGGTTGGCGAAAGGGCCTTTCTGTGTGGAGTTTGCATGTTCTCCCCGTGTCCCCTAGGGTAGATACCCTCACAAAAACATGCAGTAATCCTGGTCTCTAAACCAGCCTGTAGTAGTCTGTAACTAACTACGCCTCTTGAAAGCCAAGAAGGGAAGCCGTGCTCTCTAATCTGTTCATCATTCCCGTTTGAAATATATTTAAACATATCCCCCCCATTTTGGGCGGGAACCCCTTTTGGTGTACTTTAGCTTTAGCTGTACTTTAGCTGTTGAAAAATAGCAGATCTACAAGCTACAACCGAGTGCCACGCTAAAAAAACAAGCCCAAAAGAAGAAGCAACTAGCTCGCATGATCACACATGGGGTCCCCTGTAAATTAGTCAATATACGTAGCATGAAAATCTGTTTTATCTGCTATTGGAACAAATCTACAAGATTTACAAGCTTGTGAGCTTGTAGATCTGCTATTTTTCAATAGCTAAAGCATAACATAATGCTAACACCAAAAGGGGTTCCCGCCCAGAATGGGTTAATTACTTGAGTGGTGACGATGCAAGTTAGAAATGCATGCCCATATATGGAGTTCTTCGTCAGGCATGCCGAAAGATGGAGTCTAACTATGCAGACGTTAGCCTCGGAAACCCAGACGTTTTTATTTCCAGGGAGGAAAAAAAAGTCTGGTTCAGAGTCCACTTCAATTCGGCATAGAGTAGCGCAAACATTGCTCACTCTCTGCTGATTTCTGATCGTCTGCACCTTTGTAAAATTGACATACACACGCACACATATACACACAAACACTCCTCTCTCTCTCTCTGTCGCTCTAAGTAATTAGTCTCATGTCACGCAGCTGTGCATAGTTTCTCCCGGCGGATCCTGCCGGGAGCTGCCTATGCCATAAAAAGCATAGGTGAGTTCCAGGCTATGCAGACGTCAGAATGATATCAGAACAGGCCAGCTCCATATATACAGTAGATATAGGGGTGATCGGGTCCAGAGCCCAGGCAGAGAGAGGCCTTTTGTGGTGGTTGTGGACAACCGTGGATCCGATCGACTCGACAGCGGGCACTGCACTCCCTGTGGAACGCGTGTGTCGGATTTGAAATCGGTGGGGGTGAACGGGTCTCGAGTTACGTGCATTACAGACACACACACACACACACACACACACACACACACACAAACACACACACACACACACGTACAGACACACACACACACACACATACAGATGCACACACACACGTACAGACACACACACACACACACGTACAGACGTGCGCACAGACGTACGGAGACGTGTTGCATTTATAGATACATTTAAAAAAATATTTAGAAATTTGGAATATGTATTTTAAATACACAAATCTGGCACCGACACTCAAAGTATGTATTTTCAGACCACAGGGTCTGTGGCCACATACATACATACATACATGATGGTGAAGCAACTAGACTGTAGAGACAAAACGACCAATATTTACAAGCGACTTTACAGAAAAACAAGCCCAAAGTGATGGCTCGGCAACGCTGCCAGCCAGGGCAGGGCTCGTACAGTACATATAGCAGCAGAATCAGAATGAAATGTGTCTGAGGCAAAGATAACAACAGGTGGTTGGTTGTATCGCTGCTGAGGGATGTCCCATCAATCACAAGGCGCTGTGAAAGTACAGTACAGTACAGTACAGTACAGTACAGTACAGTACAGTACAGTACAGTACAGTACAGTACAGTACAGTACAGTACAGTACAGGGGTTCTCAATGTTTTTGGCTGGGGACCCCCGGATATGCTTTGGCCATGTCTCGCGACCCCTGCCCCCTCCCCCCTCCCCACCCCCAATACAAATTGGCCGCTACAATAACCTTAATAATAACAACCATAAAAAATACATCATGAATAAATGCAAATCTTTGAATATATATTCCTTCAGGGCCAATGTTTTTAACTCAAATCTTTGCTTCTGGAGGGTCCCTGGAACAACATATTTACAGATGGGGGTTGGCGGCCAAATACATATAAATCTGGGGCTGCTTGACATGACATAGTTTGAGAACCACTGACATAGAAACATGGGTTTTTCAGCAAACTGTCAGGATTTAGAAGACTTTTGTAGAATCAGTTCAGCTCTAAATGGGTCAGGAAGGAAAGTTTATGCATGTACTGTGTGTAATATGGACGCCCAACGCGACCCACGGCTTGAGAAACAATGATCTAGCCTACTGTACGCCAGGCAGCACAATTCAAATATCTGACTGCTGGCTCCCATGAAACATCACATTGTCCACTGGTGTAAAAGGAACCAAAATAAATGCTTAAAGCTTCGGAGCATATGATTCAGTGTGCAAACTTCATTCTCGGGTTGTCAATGGAAGAGTGTGTGCCTTGGAATATTTAATAAACTTCTCCTGACATACTCTACTCTGCATCAATGGGGGGGGGGGGGTTTCTCCCCATGTGTGCGCACGTGCGTGCGTGCGTGGCGTGCATACATGCAGGTCCCCACGGCTGCACACAGCAGACCAGAAGTCCAACTGCCTCCAAACTTGGCACAGATAAATGCCCGGGGGTCTGGGCGTTTTGACAGCCTACTGCTTTCTCTCCCCACACCGCCTTTCCATTTTGCATACAATCTGTATGCACTCTGCATAACCGGTGCATCCTGCTGCGCGCATGCACCGTCTACAGCAGGGCTGGGCAACCGGCGGCCCGGGGGCCACGTGGCGGCCCCCAACCTTCACTTAATGCGGCCCTCATGTTAATATCAGAATGCATGATATAGTGTTGATTTCAGCTTTCCAAACCCGCTTTAATTACTTCATGACTAGTATTAAATGACTAGTACTTAATGACTAGTATTAAAATGTTATTGTCTTTGAGAGAAATAACATAATTATATAACTTAATGCATTTGAAATTCAATAAAAAGGTTACTTTTCAGGATTCCGATTCAAAAATAGCAAAAACATCATTCAGGTTTTCAATTCAAATATAGCAAAAAGAGCCGATCTACAAGCTCAAAACGCTGTAGGCCCCTGGTCTACAGCACTGTTTCCCCAAACAAACCCGTTTGCGGCGGTGTTGATTTCGTCGACTAAAACTAAGATGAAAAATGTTGGTCGACTACCTTTTTTCACTGACGGAAACTACATGGAAACTAAATAAAAACGAAGCTATGATGACTAAAACTGAGACTAAATATACTGACAATTTCGTCAACAAATAAAAACTAGACAGAAATGGAGAGACAGCGAAATGCCTTCACGACTGACGACCTATGTCGCGACGTATATTTTTCCGTCGCAACGTATATTCGAGTACGTCCTGGCGTAAATATCAATTCGTCCCGGCAGAACGGACTCGTCGCGGCTATATCTACCCGTTTGCGACCTAGTAGTTTGACTATTCTTTTACGTCGCGACAGAACGGGACACGTCACGGCTATATCTACCCTTCTCGACGTAAAAGGTAATTCGTTGTGGCGTGTGTGGACTCGTCGCAACAGAACGGAACTCGTCGCGGCTATATCTACCCGTTTGCGACGTAATGGTTGACTTTGTTATATGCCCGGTGCGCGGTGCCCTGCGCGGTGCCCTGCGCTGCCCTACGCCCACCGCGTGCACCTTGCCGGTCCGCCCTGCGCCCTGTGGCCTGGCACGTGTGCACGTGTGCCAGGCCACCGCGTGCACCATGCCGGTCCGTGGAGCCCTTCGCCGTCCCCAGGCGACCCTGCGTTCCAGAGCTGTCACATGCCCACCGAAAATAGCAGATCTACCAGCTCCTCTCCTACATACGGGATGGCCCGACCCGCGTCTGTGGACCCCTGGGGGGGTGTGTGTGTGAGCGTCTGAGCTCCTATCTGTGTGCCTCCCCCCCCCCCCCCCCCCACCCCATGTGGACCCTTGCAGGGGGGGGGTCGGGGGGTCCCCCTATGCACTTTGTGTAGATGCTGCGTATCGCCTCATACTGAAAAAATTACTATTTTACGCACAGCGCAAGGCAATATGTGATTACGATCGTCCTTCTGGGGGGGGGGGGGGGGGGGGGGGCTGGCCTACACAATAGATAACCTACCCTGGCCAACACAATAGATAACCTACAAGGACATATGAATTTAATTTATATACACGGCTATATTAATTTAGCCGATCATCAAAGCTCACCGCGCTCGTATAGCGCATTGACTGTCTGTCTGTCTGTCTGTCTGTCTGTCTGTCTGTCTGTCTGTCTGTCTGTCTGTCTGTCTGTCTGTCTGTGTCTCAATGACTTGCCTTAGGCGGATAATATAGACTACAAGTACTTTATTAAAGTAAAGTAAAAGAGTGAGTTCTCATTGCGTTCTCTGCGTCGTAGCGCATGCAGATAGGCAGATAGGGGGGGGGGGCAGTTCTATAGGCAAGGGCAGAAGGTTCCTATAACGACAGTGGGTGCGTGCCCACCTTAGAGTAGCCTATATATTTTAAGGCACCCGCCCCGCAACTTATTATTATTGGCTTATTATTTTGCCACCAGCGGAGTTGACGGTTGACGCCGTTGTCTAGTATAGACTATAGGCCTGTGCCAGGATGATTTTAAATAAATATGTCTCTGTCTCTGCGTCTCTAGAGCTATAACATATATACTGTAGCACACATCATGTGTGACACATGTGCACACACACACACACACACACACACACACACACACACACACACACACACACACACACACACACACACACACACACACACACACACACACACACACACACACACACACACACACACACACACACACACACACACACACCGAGTACTAAGTATAAGTAGCATATAGGGTACGGCTCTAAAAACATTAAATACTGCGGGAGCATTACACTAAACAAAGTTGGATTTGTACATTGCAGAAACGTAACATAACGTAAGTGTTCTTATTATTGTCCGTCTGGGTTTTATAATGCAGTGTGAGTCCGCTCCGCGATAGCCGATCTGCAAGCTCACAACGCGTTGCGCTGATTGACAGTGCACGTGCAGCAGCTACTGTATAAAATTATATTTAAGTAGGCTACTTTTTTGTGTGACGTCTGTGTGTTATTGACTTCTTGTTCCTTAATGTGCAGGTTTATCAGAGCGATATAGTGCAGCTGTGAGTGAGTAGGCCTATAGCTGCTGCTGCTGCGTCCGTGCACCAATAGAGCGACCGCGGCAGCGGCACGTATGAAATATTAAATAAAAATATGTTGGGCTTCCGGGCGTCCGTTTCTGGACTGTACCAACGGGCTTAGGGCCGGACGGTCCCTTAACTCCACGGGCCCCTATATTTTAGGCCCGTGCAGGGCTCTAGTGTGTGTGTGTGTGTGTGTGTGTGTGTGTGTGTGTGTGTGTGTGTGTGTGTGTGTGTGTGTGTGTGTGTGTGTGTGTGTGTGTGTGTGTGTGTGTGTGTTAAATGTGGTCATTTAAATGTAGGCCTATTATATACACGCACCATACAAGCACCTATATTATATAATGTGTTATACAAATGGGCAATCAACATATAGCAGCACCCCCCACCAGCAGATGTATATAAACATGGAATTGCGCTATGATATTAAAATGGACTGAGCTGTGATTGTGCCGTACTGCGCCGGCCGGTGGCCACTGGCCTATTCTGCCATGCAGTATAAATGCATTATCATGCCTGTTGGTGAAATATAAACATCTAAAATGGTTCAGTAATAATTAGCATAAGTTATTATTAACGAAAAACATCTAATACTATTTTAAATTGGTCTAATAAAGTTAGTAACTAATCAGAAGCAGCAACCATTTTGTTTCAAACAACTATAGACCAATAAAATAGTAGGCTAGTATTTATGTTTTTCGTTAATAATAATACATGCTAATTATTATTGAACGGTAAGTACGCTGGTATGTACGCTAAGGTACACTATAAGCTTGTAGATCTGTTTATTTTAGTCAGAATCTCGTGTGTGTATGTGTGTGTGTGTGTGTGTGTGTGTGTGTGTGTGTGTGTGTGTGTGTGTGCGCGCGCACACACATCACATGTGCACACATGTGTGCTATATGTTATAGCTCTAGAGACGCAGAGACAGACATATTTATTTAAAATCATCCTGTCTCGCACGGCATATAGAGCCAATGAACGGAGCATACCCCCCCCCCCCCCCCCCCCTCTCTCTCTCTCTCTCTCTCTCAGCACACGCTGTGCTGTGATATCAATCAGACGCAAATGATCATTGAGTAACGTTAGCTCTGACTCGCACATTATGTGAGATCACATAAAAGGCCTTTAATATAGCCACAGATCATATAGGAATAGGCTTGGGCACTACCCTACCATCTCTTTAGTGGGGCACCGACGATCTGCAAGCTCACAACGCGCTGCATGTGGACGCAACACTTGGAGCTTGTAGATGCGCACCACAGATCATACAGGGCGTGTGTTCCAGCTAACCCTATAGCATAACACACACACAAGCAACAGTATAGACATCTATTCATCATTATTTATTTCAAATCAAAATACAATGTAATGCTGCACCACTGTCATGAAGTTCGCACGCACACGCACACGCGACACACACACACACACACACACACACACACACACACACACACACACACACACACACACACACACACACACACACACACACACACACACACACACACACACACACGTTTGCTTTCATTCGCTGTATGATACATTAGGCGATATAGACCCGCTGCGGCCCAGCGATAATCAACCGCTGTCCGCTGCGATGCGTGAGCTTGTAGATCAGATGCCGACAGACAGACAGACAGACAGACAGACAGACAGACAGACAGACAGACATGAAATGAAATGGTTCAATAATAACACACACGAGATTCTGACAGAATGCGGCGGCATGCTTAAAATAAACAGATCTACAAGCTTATAGTGTATACCATAGCGTATACATACCAGCGTACTTACCGTTCAATAATAATTAGCATGCATTATTATTAACGAAAAACATAAATACTAGCCTACTATTTTATTGGTCTAGTTCAGTTGATTGAAACAAAAGTCATGGAATTCAATTGCCTACATTCAGTATAGGCCTGGTTTTGATATAATGATGCAGGGAGATTTTCTGAGCCAGTCCGTGCCATGTCATTTTTTCAGATTAATATTTAAATCTTTAGTTGGAAGAATGCAATAGCATATCATAAGTGTTGACCATAATGGGACGGTTGGAACCAAATGAACCCCCGACGGCCGGCGCTATTCAGCTATAAGGCCTATAAACGATATGGCCATACAAATATGGTTATGTGGTGGTCTGTGACATGTCTGCGTGCGTGCGTGCGTGAAAGAAAGACAGAATACGACGCAATGACATGTCAAATTGTCAATTGTAGATCAGCTGCTTGTTATTTAAGTAGGCTAATATGAAGGCAGCGTCTCCGCAAACGTGGACACCCGTGGCCCCCCTTGATCCCCAAGGGTCCACGGTGACCCGTACCGCCCGGGGGTCCCCGGACCGTTTGGGCGGCCCGTCAGGTGGTTTTCGAGCTTGTGGATTTGTATTTTTAATATTGCTTGTCAAACGTTTAAGGCATATAGCCTATTTAATCTGATTGGTATAGCTCTGCATGGTTGCTGCTTCTGATAGCCTACTAACTTTACGCACGCATGCGACACACACACACACACACACACACACACACACACACACACACACACACACACACACACTAGAGCCCTGCACGGGCCTAAAATATAGGGGCCCGTGGAGTTAAGGGACCGTCCGGCCCTAAGCCCGTTGGTACAGTCCAGAAACGGACGCCCGGAAGCCCAACATATTTTTATTTAATATTTCAAGCATACGTGCCGCTGCCGCGGTCGCTCTATTGGTGCACGGACGCAGCAGCAGCAGCTATAGGCCTACTCACTCACAGCTGCACTATATCGCTCTGATAAACCTGCACATTAAGGAACAAGAAGTCAATAACACACAGACGTCACACAAAAAAGTAGCCTACTTAAATATAATTCTATACAGTAGCTGCTGCACGTGCACTGTCAATCAGCGCAACGCGTTGTGAGCTTGCAGATCGGCTATCGCGGAGCGGACTCACACTGCATTATAAAACCCAGACGGACAATAATAAGAACACTTACGTTATGTTACGTTTCTGCAATGTACAAATCCAACTTTGTTTAGTGTAATGCTCCCGCAGTATTTAATGTTTTTAGAGCCGTACCCTATATGCTACTTATACTTAGTACTCGGTGTGTGTGTGTGTGTGTGTGTGTGTGTGTGTGTGTGTGTGTGTGTGTGTGTGTGTGTGTGTGTGTGTGTGTGTGTGTGTGTGTGTGTGTGTGTGTGTGTGCACATGTGTCACACATGATGTGTGCTACAGTATATATGTTATAGCTCTAGAGACGCAGAGACAGAGACATATTTATTTAAAATCATCCTGGCACAGGCCTATAGTCTATACTAGACAACGGCGTCAACCGTCAACTCCGCTGGTGGCAAAATAATAAGCCAATAATAATAAGTTGCGGGGCGGGTGCCTTAAAATATATAGGCTACTCTAAGGTGGGCACGCACCCACTGTCGTTATAGGAACCTTCTGCCCTTGCCTATAGAACTGCCCCCCCCCCCCTATCTGCCTATCTGCATGCGCTACGACGCAGAGAACGCAATGAGAACTCACTCTTTTACTTTACTTTAATAAAGTACTTGTAGTCTATATTATCCGCCTAAGGCAAGTCATTGAGACACAGACAGACAGACAGACAGACAGACAGACAGACAGACAGACAGACAGACAGACAGACAGACAGACAGACAATGCGCTATACGAGCGCGGTGAGCTTTGATGATCGGCTAAATTAATATAGCCGTGTATATAAATTAAATTCATATGTCCTTGTAGGTTATCTATTGTGTTGGCCAGGGTAGGTTATCTATTGTGTAGGCCAGCCCCCCCCCCCCCCCCCCCCAGAAGGGCGATCGTAATCACATATTGCCTTGCGCTGTGCGTAAAATAGTAATTTTTTCAGTATGAGGCGATACGCAGCATCTACACAAAGTGCATAGGGGGACCCCCCGACCCCCCCCCTGCAAGGGTCCACATGGGGTGGGGGGGGGGGGGGGGGGGAGGCACACAGATAGGAGCTCAGACGCTCACACACACACCCCCCCAGGGGTCCACAGACGCGGGTCGGGCCATCCCGTATGTAGGAGAGGAGCTGGTAGATCTGCTATTTTCGGTGGGCATGTGACAGCTCTGGAACGCAGGGTCGCCTGGGGACGGCGAAGGGCTCCACGGACCGGCATGGTGCACGCGGTGGCCTGGCACACGTGCACACGTGCCAGGCCACAGGGCGCAGGGCGGACCGGCAAGGTGCACGCGGTGGGCGTAGGGCAGCGCAGGGCACCGCGCAGGGCACCGCGCACCGGGCATATAACAAAGTCAACCATTACGTCGCAAACGGGTAGATATAGCCGCGACGAGTTCCGTTCTGTTGCGACGAGTCCACACACGCCACAACGAATTACCTTTTACGTCGAGAAGGGTAGATATAGCCGTGACGTGTCCCGTTCTGTCGCGACGTAAAAGAATAGTCAAACTACTAGGTCGCAAACGGGTAGATATAGCCGCGACGAGTCCGTTCTGCCGGGACGAATTGATATTTACGCCAGGACGTACTCGAATATACGTTGCGACGGAAAAATATACGTCGCGACATAGGTCGTCAGTCGTGAAGGCATTTCGCTCCACCTGGAGAAATGTTAGGAAGGGACTAGTGGACAAGAGATCCAGTATAAGGAAAAGACACAAGTCATTTTACAATTGGTTGCATGCTGAAAATAGCAGATCTATAAAACTCACAATGCGCTGCGACACGTTGTGAGCTTGTAGATCAGCTATTTTCAGCATGTGTAAAAACAGTCATTACAACGGCATCAAGACCAGACAAAATGCATTTTAGGCGACTAAATGAACTGTAGATTTAGTCGACTAAAGTCGAGTGAAACTAGACTAGCACTAAAACATTCCAGGTGGCTAAAAAACTAAATGGAAGATATTCAAGAGACTATGACTAAAACTAAAATGTCTTGCCAAAAACAACACTGGGGTCACGGACCAATTTTAATGGGTCATGACTCAAGTACAAAACTAATGTTCTTGTCCTACAACAAAAAAATAATAGAGTTATGGTCCTCCCTGTTTGTTTTTAGTCTCGCCATCGCTACGAGTTGGAATACAAATAACATGGATATACCAAACTAACTACAAGAAGAAGTATACTTGAAGAAGCTTGTCGAATTCACATCAAGGCTTTTAACTCAACTCAGCGCCAATAGTTCAGCAAACCGCCACCGCTCACCACCGTTCTATTTGGCTGCAGAAGAAGACGGCCTCCTCCTCTTCCGTCAACAACAATGGCGAAGGTGATCGCGGGGTCCGGACTATTCACTCGCTAAGAGTATTTAGAAGCGTTCATATCTTAGATGCGCGGTTACGGGGAAGAGCTATTGAGCCACTAAACAGTCGCTTTATTTATCCAGCACGATTTGAAATGGAATACTCATCCACCACCTTGCTCTTTTTCCAATGCATTGTGCCTGAAGGGGAAGCAATCAAACTCAGAGCTGCCGCTCGAGGGGAGCTTTATTGATTAGCGGTAAGCCAACTTTATAGTTTTATCATTAATTAGAGCGCTAATTAACACGTTAAAGGCGTCGTTGGCGGTGCGGGATATCATTAAAAAGACGTTAAAGGAGTCCGTAGCCAGGGATGAGTTGATGGATAGGTCCTGAAGAAGCCTGAAGAAGGTCAGTAGACCGAAAGTTTGCAATAAACCTATTGATCGTGTACAGATTTGAGTGTGCAGAGCCTGCCTTTATTTTTTCAATGGGCCCTACAATTACGATGCAGTCTTATGTTCGTTAAAAGTGCCCCAAACAAAGTCCATAGACCTGGCTGCCATTATGACGTACTTCCGAAAGCCAGACGTTGGAGGAGCTAGCGTGCCTCCAAGTAAAAAAAAAAACGTATTTTCAGTGGTTGCATAAACGTTTATGGTGTTATTTCCGCGTAAACATGCTCAGCTAACCAATCAGAAAGCATGTCAATGCATTGATTGCATGTCTGAATTCAATGCTGAGGCTGATGTTTGCCAATCAGTCATGTGCCTGTATGCAACACCTACGGTGCATACATGCGCGCGTGTGGCGTGCATGCATGCCATGTACGTCTATGAATGGCTGGTTCAGTCCATCCGACTGAACCGGTTTTCAAATGTTTTCAAATGTATATACTGTATATGCTGTAAATCTTTTGAAAATGGCAGATCTACAAGCTTGTAGGCTATTTTCAAATGGCCGAGATGTATATAGGGCTGAAGTGGGTGATGCATGTTTCGTAATAAAGATCTACAAAGTAAATAAATGTAGTGGAGTAAATTAAAACACCACATCGCTCACGTCACCCGGGAGGGAGCCGAACTGCCAGCCACGCATGGACCTTTACACACAGATACAGCAGAGTGAGAATGGCGTCATGGTGACTTTCTCAATCACCATCAACAAAGATAATGAGCAGAGTGGGTCGTATAGTAACTGTCTCATGGTGAGATAATGAGCAGAGTGGGTCTGTCTATAGTACCTGCCTCATGGTGAGATAATGAGCTGAGTGGGTCGTCTATGCCTCATGGTGAGATAATGAGCTGAGTGGGTCGTCTATGCCTCATGGTGAGATAATGAGCTGAGTGGGTCGTCTATGCCTCATGGTGAGATAATGAGCTGTGTGGGTCGTCTATGCCTCATGGTGAGCCTCACACTGCCTCCTCCAGGGCCATGAAAGTCAACCAGCAGCGCTCGCTTTCCAAAAGGTTGTCCCTCCTCGTCGTCGCTAATGAGGTGGGAATAACTGACAACGTTGTTTATGAATAATTATGACTGCACAGATATTAGTCTGGTACTCCCAGGAAGATGTATTAACAAGGGGGTTACAAACAGGCCCCAACGTCAAAAAAAGGTCTCACTTTAAATAGTGTGCTCATGATTGATCACCCACAACTCTGGGGTAAGCAAATTTCACCCTTTGTCAGCCTTCTGATTGGTCCCTGACTGACTAACCAGCAGGCTCTTTCTGCCTTGTTCCGCCCTGGTTCCGCCTTGTTTATGTTGAACTTGCTATAACATCATTTTTGGAATAATAGTCCAGTTCCCTATGGTCAGCCATATGAGTTGGTAGGCTGAAGACGAAGATTTTTAAAACTATATATTTTTGGAAACCTTATAGCCTAACGAATCAGAAAAGGTTTGTTGCCATTTTTTTCGAGGTCGGTAAAGCAGCCATCTTCACGCTTTAAAAATGGCTACTTTCAAAAACGAATTTCTCAATATCTCGTCTCCTAGATGACCTAAAATCAAGATTGCAGTGGTTAAATCTACATTTTTGGGGGCAAGTCATCCAATGGAGCCGATTACATTCTATATGAGGCATGTATGGGTGGGTATTTCACATTTTTACATGATAAATCACATAAAAAATTTGCCCTGATATAAAAGGTTGGCCACCAGAAATAATATCTATGAACACAACCTATATGGACAACCCGGTCAATCGGTCATCTTGCTGCTGGAAATCCAATATGGCCCCTATCAGAAAGTACCTTTGGTGATAACTTTTGAACCAGATGGGATAGAAATGCAAACTTGGTAACTATTTCATAATTTATGATCATGAGAAACTCATTGGAATACTTATCTTTATGATTGGGTGTGCCTGGACCCCTAATTAGCATATTTCCAATGTGAGCACATATGGTCAGTTTGAACTTTCATTTCTATATTGACAATATGGCTGGTCATAAATAATGTATGGTGTTGTAGTCCGGCAGCCGACAGGCTTCTTTTGTTTAAATCAGGAAATTTGGTATATAGTCTTTTTTATTGGCCTAAAATATTGTCTATATACATACATGAATCCACTTGCCGACCGGCTGTTAGTATTGGGCAATCTTTTTTATAGGGGTTTCTTGTGTGACTCTACCATTAACATCCTATGGCTGGCAAAAATGTCAAAATTTCCTTTTGCTTTAAGTAGCATGTGACATGTCAAACTAGGGGTTTTTCATGGTTCTGAATCCATTAGGGGTTTTTCATGATTCTGAATCCATTTCAAGCATTAGTTTTGCACAATATACACTAAAAGCAGCCATAGCCACTTGCCCAAATGTGCCCAAAATGTGCTGACCTCTTCACATTTGTCATGATGTCTATGGCCGATTTTAGTCCAAGGAGTGTATTTTGTTCAAAACTAATGCTTGGAATGGATTCAGAATCATGAAAACCCCCTAGTTTGTCACATGCTTGAGATGACGTAGAATCCACACAACACGAGGCTGATACAAGAATACTCCACACCCTAGTGTCCAGAATGGCAATGTTGACAGAGTTGCCATCCATGCCAATGACACAGACATCATCATCATGTGCCTTTACTATGCAGCAACCCACCTCAGATGACTTCCAGAGCAATATGCATACCTTCCTGTCCATCAAATTGTATCAGCACTGGGGCTCGCACAGTGTCGTTGCCCTGCCCTTTATCTAAGTGGTAACGACACCAGCATTCACTGGCAAGAAGGCATAGTTCAAGGCCAGCATGTGTGGATCTCCCTGCACCTGAGGAGTTTGATGACGTCATATGAGAGGGAATCAGAAGAGTTTTCACCAATCAGGCACAAAACCTTTGTTGTATATACAGTACATCCAAAGCTGACCACCCAGAGGATTTTGACCTTGGGTAAGCTTAGAGTGTACACGTTCCTCAATAATAGATCAACCCTCTGAAAGCTGCTACCTCTCTAGGTCTCTCTTGCCCTCCATGCAAGTGCCTTCCTCACTTTAAGATCTTGCTTTGTTGAATTGACTCATGCGTGCAGGTATTTGAAGTCCTTGACTTCCTTCAAAGCAGTGCCTTCCGTTGTCAGAAGTGGATGTTCCAAAGTGATGTTATAGTTGATAACTTCAGTTGTCTTGGCATTCAGCCGAAGGCCAACCTTGGCACACTCTACTTCCACTCTGGTCAGGAGTTTGATTGATTGATTTAAATATTTATTAACAGTTTGCAGAATTACAGTACATTTCAAGCACAAACTCAATACAAAGACTGTTAACTGTGAGTGGACGACCCAATTAAGCATTACACTTGTTTACAACAGGGTCCACCATGTTCAATTCATTTCTGAGCTTGTTCCACGTGGTGAAGAGCAGGTTGATGTCGTCTGCGTAGTCAGGTCTGTCTGACAGTGGGGTGTCTCTCTCGTGCTCTCGTCCACCTTCCTTAGCGCGTAGTCCAGGACTATGACTAAGAGGAATTACCCCAGCCAAGATGTCAAACTCCTCGCTGTTGCCATCTGGGGTCAAGTCAAAACCTTGGCCCTTGTTGCTGTGTACATGGTCTCTATTGCCCGGAGTAAGGTGGGAGGGACACAACACAGAATGCCTTTGACCTGCACCTGAGAAAAGCTGCTCTAGCAACCATAATGGATAAACGTGCACATCGCCATGCCAGGTAATCCTTCTTTCACAGAGTATGGATGGTCTCTCAGTGATGGCAATGCAGTCCCCCTTGCATACCGAGCCAACCTGACCTATGTCAATGAACAAGGCAATGTCCTGCAGCTGTATCAAACTGGAGACACGATGCAGCGGGATCAGTGCAATACATGACAACAGTGACCGTGAATAGCATCATACCATAGTATCATTGGCTTTAGAAGCAGGCAAGGCAGCACCATAGAGGTAAACATGAACCATTTGTAGGCAACCTCAACACCGCTTCATTCAGTTTGTCACTAAGTAGTCTATCTTTTGTTCTGTTACAAGCATAACAGTGTGTGTGTGTGTGTGTGTGTGTGTGTGTGTGTGTGTGTGTGTGTGTGTGTGTGTGGGCCATCTTAAAGTTACATTGTGGGCGTTTTCAGATTTTTCTTTGCAATCATCCCCACAACTCTAGATATAATCAGAGGGAAGATGACAATACCATACATTATGACTGCAGACATATTGTCAATATAGAAATGAAAGCTCAAATTGCTTAAAAAGCTGACTTTTGCCATAACGGTCAACTGTCACTGTAAAAGTTACAGTAAAACTAATTTTTGTGTGGCGTCCATCTTGGAAATATGCAAATTAGGGGTCCAGACACACCCAATCATAAAGCTAAGTATTTCATTGAGTTTCTCATGCTCATAAATTATTAAATAGACACCAGGTTTATACATTTCCATTCCATCTGGTTCAAAAGTTATTGCCAAAGCTACTGTACTTTCTGATAGGGGCCAATATTGAGGCGTCCATATTGGATTTCCAGCAGCAAGTTGACTGGTTTGTCCATATAGGTTGTGTTCCTACTGGTTCATAGATATTATTTCTGGTGGCCAACCTTTTATAGCAGGGTAAATGAAGAAATCTAAAAAGGGGGGTTATACCCAAGGTGGGTATTTTTCATTTTTACATGCTATATCAGTTAAAAATGTGAAATACCCACCCATATATGCCTCAAATGGAATGTAATCAACTCCATTGGATTCCTTGCCCCCAAAAATGTAGATTTAACCACTGCAGTCTTGATTTTAGGTTATCTAGGAGGCGAGATATTGAGAAATTCGTTTTTGAAAGTAGCCATTTTTAAAGATCCAAGATGGCTGCTATACCGACCTCGAAAAAAATGGCAACAAACATTTTCTGATTCGTTAGGCTATAAGGTTTCCAAAAATATATAGTTTTACAAATCTTCGTCTAAAGCCTACAAAATTACATTAAGGAACCTGCCTATAAACTAAAAACATCCATATAGACATCCAATAAGAATTGAATGCACAGAATGTCAATACGAAGCAACTGAAAAACATGTTATTTCAATGGTAGTGGATGGAGAGAAAGGATTTTTGTCCAACCACGAAGCGGCAACCAATGGGTGCGAAGAGGGGCACAACCACGGGCGGGACTTGACAAAGGGTGAAACTGAGGAGTGCCGTACCAATCTCCCCATGGAATGAGCGATTACTATGTAACCCAGGCCTTCCTGGTTTCAGGTACGAAGGGGCTATGCCTGAAGGCCGTATTTCTGTAGTTCTTTGAAATCGTCACCCTGGAATATAGTTTTAGACTGTGACAAATCGTCTTTAGATGTGAGACTAAGTCCTCTAAACCCCATATACTTTACTGACAAGGGTCAACCCCCGATATCTATCTTTTGCCCCTTCCGTTTTCCCCCCCCTCAACACTGTCTTTGCTGGAAATATTAGATCTAAAAGCTCAAAACCTGCCACATTATGAGCTTTGTAGATCTGGGGCTCCATCTTGCGCCACCCTTATCCCTTGTCCGTAAACTTATTTGCCATTTTTTACTATTTTGAAAAACATTTTAAAATAGTTCAACTAGCCGATCTACAGTACATTGAGACGTTGTGAGCTTGCAGATCGGCTATTTGAACTATTTTAAAAGGTTCTTTTTTAAATAGTAAAAAATGGCAAATAAGTTTAGGGATAAGGGTTAAGGGTTGGCGCAATATATAGCCGCTGATGTTTTTGCCACATACAGTTTGTTCACTTATCATGCCCAGAAGAGGGACCCTGCTAGTGTTAAAATGGAGTAGTTAAAATATGTCTGTCAAACAACTTTTCCAAGTGTTCTAGTGTGAGATGGTGACTTTAGTTTAATAAATTAATTTCAAAACTTTGTTAATATCTTGCAGCGTAAATTACATGCATAGGATAGCTGGCTGTTAAACCGCAGCAAATTGGAAAAAATGTGTTTACAATATTCCGCCGTCCTGAGAAATAATTACAAATCCATTGTCTCTCTTTTAATTACTTTTGTCTTATGTGGGGGAAAAATGCAATATAGCTCTACTTTATACAGCCTACCTATCTAAGCCTGCCTCTTTGTCCATCACACTAAATCATTAAAAATGCATGCATACGGTAAGTGTAGTTTGAAACAAAATGAAACAAGGGCCCTGAAGAGATAAGTGCAATTATTTCACAGCTGTGCTGCCGTTATGAATAGGACTCATTTGCGGAGAAAATTGCTTTTCTTTGATGATGACAATAGAATAAACAATATCTCGACACTTTTGAGAAATCCACTAATGACGGGGCAGGGTGGAAAAGCGCAGTGGCAAAACGCAACGCTTGCTAATTACTGTTTTTATCGGCCAAAACATTCAGGAAAACAGAAGAAACAAAGTGAAAGGACACTGCGGAAACCACACAGAAAAACAATAATTGAAGTGTTATTGTTATTAGCATTTGCTGCTGTCGAGCAAAAACCTTGTATCTCCATATCTAAGCCATTAAGACCTGGATCCCTTTAGCTGATCTCAGGTCAGAATGGGTTAATGTAATTTGCATTTTTGTCTGTATTTTTTGTGTCTTTTTCTAAAGCCAACAGCCTAGTTCTCCGGTACAAATGTGACAGAGCGATGTTCACTTTCATTTGGCCAGGAGTGTCTGTACTCTGTATAATACCCGCAAGTTTCCATTTGGTTCCATTTGTACGTCCTCAAAGTGACATTGACCCCTTTGCGATGTCAAGTACACCAGCGGTGCTACAGTGAGTGAAGCGAGTCAGTGCAAGGCAAGCAGCGTAATCCTAGGAGCAAATAGAAGGCCCGGCTTCAGCCGCGACCACACTGTGGCCACCAAATTACAGGACAGCTTGGAGATGACCTCCAGCCACACAAACCACACCTGTTATTTTGTGGAGATATTTTCCCATCTCTCTCCTCTCTGCTACCGCCCACTTATAGCCTGTGGTCTGTGTGTGTGTGTGTGTGTGTGTGTGTGTGTGTGTGTGTGTGTGTCTGTGTGCATGTAGAAAGGGAGGACGCACACACGCACACGCGCACACAGTCACACACACACACACAACAGGGAGTACACTAACTTAGTGGTCGTTCCCTACAGCCGCCACAAAGAAGAAGCCAAACCGAAGCCCAAAGATCTCCAAAGCATCTCGGAACCGACAACCATTTATAGCACAAACACCAGGCCTGCATGACCCGCCTTGACGGGAGCGCACTCAAGTTCTATGTTCCCTCTCTATATATATATATTCCCTCAGTCCTATATGTTCCCTCAGCTCTATGTGTTCCCTCAGCTCTCTCTCTCTCGTTAATATATATATATATATATATATATATATATATATATATATATATATATATAAAGTGAGAACTTGTACCCAACACATGGCAAGAAACCCAAATCCACAACAGCTACGTCACTATTGCAACACCCACAACACCATCTTACACACTACACCCACACACACTCACACGGCAGTGACGTCACACACTTACCTTCGCAGTGTTCGGGACCTATCTCCTCCTATCGCGCCCAACGCCAACACTCGACACCACCCGCCAAAAAATGCTCATTCCACTGCCACCAAAGATGCCTCCCGTCCACACTCACGGCGGCAATGCATTTGTTTACTACAAACATAATCGCCCCAAGCACCCACACCCCCGGAACACTGTTGCCCTTTCACCACGCTAAATTCGCCAGGTCTATGCAAGTGAGCACAAAATAATTACATGTGAGAAAATTCATTTACAAGCCCACAAATGCCATTCAAATGCCATTCAACACACACTACGACTCGCTTACAATTCGCGAACCTGGCAACTACTACTCCGTCTTTTAATTGGCTACTAGCTCTGCCTCTCAGCCTGTGCTGCTCTGATCTCCGAGTCTCCCTGACAGTCCTGTCCACTGTCCGGACTCTGCAGGAGAAAAAATGAGGAAGGAGAGGAATTTTCGCCTCACGATTTTGCTTATTCCTTCTAAATCTCTGTATATTAAATATCGCTCTCTCAGCTAATCTCTTAGTTACATCAACATTGTTCTTTGACACTTTTTGGTTTGTTCCAAACTATTACAATTACACCGTTCGAATTCGCCATTTCGCCTGCCAGCCATACTGCCGAGTACATTTGATTGCACACACACACACGCACGCCTGGAAGCCACGATCTCTCCCTCGCCACGCACGCACGCACGCACGCACGCACGCACGCACACGCACACACACACACACACACACGAATAGCCGTGCAGCCTATACGGCGGCAGCGAGACAGGACGTTATAATCTTGAGTTTCATTAAATAACTGTCTTTCTCCACACGCGCACGTGCGCACACAACATTATTCAAGTGAAATGCATAAAGCCAATATTGGGCTAATATAGGCTACCAATATGTGGGTAGCCTACAGGGATTTACCCACGGAATGAATATATATATATATATTCATCTATACCAGGGCTGCCCACACTTTTTTTTACATCAGAGCTACTTTCAAAACCAGCTCATATATACACCAAATAAAACTATCATCCCATTGCAGAAAATAGTTACAAAATGTAATTGAGGCTACATACAGTGGTGTCCCCTTCGTCTGTACCAGGCTGACTTCTATAGGTTTTGAAATGTACCTTTCTTTTTTTCTTTTTCTTTTTTGTTTTATTTACCCAGGGAAGTAGCTGAGCACAGGTGCTCATTTTCAGCAACGCCCTGCACATCGAAACACACACACACACACACACACACTTGCTTATGGTTGTCCATCGAATCCGATGATGACCACCTCTGATGGGTCGGGTTTAGTCTTAAGGGGTGTGTTTTTTTCACCCACTGTGTAATACAATGAATGGACGGTAGGTGGCAGTAGTACAGAGGCCAGAGAAACTATAACACAAACGCACATGGAATGGGAAATAGAGGGGGGGAAATGCAAATGGTAATTTTTATTTTTGGTATTTGACTTTGCTACTGATGATTGTACGCAACAACAACTATTGCATTGTGTGTTTGAGCTGACAGGCCCTTTTTTATGTCAATCAATCAAGTCATCTCAGGTCATCTCAAGCGGCAGATGCAAAAATAGTTGTTTATATTAAAATTATATATTTTTTTAGGGCCATGTCATGTGCTCTACCTGCAAAGCCTTTGTGATCTATAACCTTTGGGCACCGCTTAACGTCAGATCAGGGGTTTTGTCGGCCAGCGCCAAAAATGCTCCCCGACAGCATAATCGGAGCAAATACCGGGCAGTGTGTATGAGCCATAACGTGTTGACTACACTACACTACACTAATAAGGACACATAATAATAACTAATAACCCATCCGTTACTACATGTGGAGTCAACTCCCGCAATTTCCTTCTTCCCATAGTGCGCGGCAACGTAACGCTGGGATGAGCGGCCGCGCAGCGGCCGGGAAATTCTAGTATATATATATATATATATATATATGTTCCCTCAGCCCTATATGTTCCCTCAGCTCTATATGTTCCCTCACTCAGCTCTATATGTTCCCTCAGCCCTATATGGGCGGATGTGGCTCAGGAGGTAGAGCAGCAGGTCGTCTAATGATCCATGGGTCGGCGGTTCGAATCCCAGCTCCTCCTATGCATGTCGAAGTGTCCTTGGGCAAGACACTGAACCCCAAATTGCTTCCCATGTGCTGGTTGGTACCTTGCATGACTTCTGCCACAATCGGTGTGTGAATGGGTGAATGTAATGCACAATCTATGTAAAGCGCCTTGGATAAAGGCGCTATATAAATGCACCATTTACCATTTATATGATCCCTCAACGCTATATGTTCCCTCAGCCCAAAATATCTCTCTCTCGTAACCATGAACACATAGATCTTTAACTCTTGAGAGTGTAAAATGGTTTAATTTCACACTCTCAACTAAGAATTGAATTGTTAAACATCTGCATTACTGGCCAGTGGTTGAAAACCCCTGGCCTACAGTATCGATCACTGTCAACATACAGCATACTAACAGGATTTCTAGGATCGTCATACAACGTACTAGCAGGTAGGACGGGGCTATGCCTCAAGGCCGTATTTCTCTAGTTCTTTGAAATCGTCACCCTGGAATATAGGGAGTTTTCTCACAACTCGCAAACACGTTGCGTAGCTTATTGCTGTTTTTTTGATAGCCAAAGTATAAATAGGGTTAAAGATGTGGTTAAACTGATTTTGATGGGGACCCCCTTGAACCCCCCCCCCCCCCCCCCCCCAAGGACCCCTGGGGGGGTCCCCAGAGCACACTTCATTTGCTCAAGCAATAGGCTCAGGAGGACCATTGATCTATGATGAAATCTGGATTAATGACATATTGGTATTCTGCGCTGACCTATAATAATTGACTCATTAATTATTGTGAGCTGTCAATCTATAATCTCTATCCCTGTAGACTGAATTTGACCTTTTCCTTTATTCATCTCATTAGGACTCGGATACAGTTGGCTAGCTCGTTAACCTGAATTGCTTAGTTACAGAAGGATCAAACGTCAAAGTGTCTGTAATTAACCCATTTAATTTAAGTCCTGAGGACGATTCTAAAAAAGGTCTTCTAAATCCTGACAGTCTTTTTCATTAATTAATGTCCTATTTTATACTACAGCATAATTATAACAGTGTGATCCAAAATACGCCCTTAAATATGGAGTTACAAGGTTTCTACCTGACGCTTTCTTTCTGTTTCAGTAGGATATAGTTAGTTGTTATTTAACCCATTTAGACCTGAGGCCGATTCTAAAGAAATTGCTTCTAAACAGTTTTCTGAAAAACCTATGTTTCTCAACTTTTTTTCATGTCAAGGGCCCCCAGGAATTATCTGTATTTGGCCGCAAACCCCCATATGTTTTTCCAGGGACCTCCCAGAAGCAAAGATTTGAGTTAACAACGTTCACTCTGAAATAATATCCAATGATTTGTGCCACATTTTCACCACTTTTCAACAATAGCAGATCTACAAGCTCGTAGCGCGCTATGAGCTTGTAGATCTACTATTTTTCAATAGCTAAAGTATAACAGTTACAACTCAATAGCAGTTACAACAGAAAGATGTCCGTTCCAGACGGTGGCTGCATTATGATTTTCCGTTGGCTATTTTATTGTTAGCAAACACTGTGTATCGTCCCTGGCAGGTCATAATAAACACTGTGTATCGTCCCCAGCAGGTGATAATGGCATGGGGACGGTCTCAAAGCACGCCTCAGGGAACACATCCTGTATGATCTTTCATTGTGCTCATTATTTGGTATGTATTTGTGTTTGTTTGTGTGTGTGTGTGTTGTGTGTGAGAATGTGTGCATCGGGGTCATTGCGCTGTGGTGTTTATAGGCCTCTGTGTGTTTGTAATGTGGGTATTTGTCACACAGAAGGGTGGCCCTTTTCCCCTTTATGTGCATTTGGTTTGGTGTTTGGTGTGTGTGTGACTGTGTGCCGTGTCACAAATAAAAGAGGCCTGCTATGAAAAGTCCCACTCCTAGTCTGAACCTCCCCTGGTAATTAAACTGCCCGCTGCGTGGGTCGTGTGGATAGTGCAATTTACATGAAAAGATGAATGTAAAAGAAAAAAAGAAAGGGAAAAAAGAGGAAAGTTCATGGTATGTTTTCTTAAATTATTTTTCAGTGTGCTTTAAAAAAAAAAGCCTTCCCATCATGCACCTGTTCAGCAGACGCTCTTAATCCAGAGCGATTTACATTAAGCAAGAACAAAAAAGCATGGCATACATTAGACCTAGAATGCCAACACGCATGGTGTCTGTTTGTTTACAAATCAGATTGTCAGCCAGCTACACCAGTTTACTGTTATGTGGCTTATTTCTACCCTATAATGTTTTCAGATACATATTTTAGCGTGATGATTAAGTTGAAACCGAGTAATACACCGTCTGGATGTTATCTTGAATGGGAATAAAAACGGAGGATTTCTGTAATCATGAGCAGCTGTGTTGGACGGATGCGCAAATATGGGGAATTAAACGGGTGAGCTTCATTTTTATTGGCTTTTATCGATGTGTATCTCTACACGTCATCACGCAGCACGTTTTCGTTTTAATAAATAAATAAAACAATCGTTTTTATGGACCTTTGATATAAAAACACACAGAAATGAGAATTTTCCCATTTTTCTGGCATCCATTGTTAGGTATGCCCATATGATGATCACGGATATGGTCTAAAAGTGTTTTTCATTTCACTACACCTTTAATGGGCGAGTACAAACGGAGCATTTATCACATTTAGGCCGCACATGTTAAAGTTCGACCAGAAATCAAGGAGGGTGATCTATTGCTCATGTATGTGAAATACTGTATTTACTGTATGAAACAACAAGAGCCATTCTAGGGCTAGGCATACATCACATACATAAAAAGTAGTTATCATGCGATACCTTTCGGAACCGCAGGTGTGCATTAATGACGATAAAGAACACCCTCTCGTGTAATATTGCTTAAACGTAACGCATACATAAAGTGGAATACATTGATCCAAATAAATATGCTCTGAAAATGCAGGCATACAGCCCACCCATGCGTTTGGCCAATCTGAAAACATTTTGTGCCGACGCGCTGGGAGCTTGTAGAATGGCTATTTTCAAATGGCCGATAGGGTTATGAGGTGCCACGATATGTATATTTTTCATGCCTCTATGAGGTGACAATACTTTTTTAGACCACCTGGTGTGGTTGTTATGATGTCTTCACTTTGTATTTTGGGTCTCTTCCTGGAGGTTGAAACCTTGAGAGTGAAAAGTGCCAATTATCATACAATCAAACAGGTGTGGGCCTGCATGGCTAACACAAACGCAAGTGTAACAATGTATGCAGCAACAGAGGGGGGAGGGGAAGTAAACACAGAGAGAGACCAAGCAGCAAAACAATCCATGAGACTCACCACTACTGCAGTGGATGGTTGAAAGATCAGTAGTTTCCATATTGCATGCTGTTCACATTGGTAAAAAGGTTAATGTGAGCGTTCCTGAAAGGTAATCCATTCATTCAGCACAGCTTTGATTTCCCCTATCAAAGCTGTGTAGGAAGTAGGAAGTAACTATCAGACTTCCTGTAGTAGTGGCTCTTCAAAATAAGACTAACTGAATAGGCAGTCCGGGCGCCTGACAGCATGTTGCGGGTTCGAGTCCCCCCATATCTCTCCCCGTTTCCTGTCAACCTACTGTAGGCCTACTTATAATAAAGGCTCCCAAAAATATATATATATTTATCTTAAGACTCACTGAATAGTATCAGAAGAGAGCATGGGAGTCAATAGTGTAGCGGCCAGCTATGGCGTCAGCCAATGGGACTGTCGTGGGGGTGGGACTGGCGACTGGGAGTGACGGGTTGCTCTGTGTGTGTAGTTAGGTTGAGAGTGCATGCTTGTCTAACTTGGATGTGCACAAATGCTGATGTTACATGAGTGATCTTGGAAGTAATAAAGAGAGATCTTTATCATTGGAACTACGTCTCTGCCTCCGGTTCCTGGGATCGTTACAATATGAAGTTCATACTGCCAAGTGTCTTTCTTTCTCTAATTTGCAGACCAAACGAATCCAATCCATGCTGTTGTCAATAAGTGAATTAATTAATTAATTAATGCATCTGTGCAACGCAGAGCAAAATGATTGAACCAAATGCACTCTTACATAGTACATTATCTGTAGCTCTGAGGGTGTACAAATGTAACCAAATAGACCCAACTCTCAATCTCTCAATCTCGGAATGAGATGATGTAAGTATGATAATGTGCGAGCTCACAACTCGTCACGATGTAACGTGTTGTTGTAAGTGGATATTTTTGCATTGAAAATTGTACTAAAGATTGGCGGAAATGGTTGAAAACGTCATCTGTACTCTAGTCTAGTGACATGCCCAAAATAGCTAGGGACGCCAGAGTATGAAAGTGGTTAATGGGATTTGAGTGCCCTGAATGGTAGGAATATATTGGTGTGCATGAGCACGTAGTCAATGAGCCCTAAGTACCGACCAATGCACTGCCACTTGCGTGGTGCACAGAGCAGACTCCGGGCAGGATAGATGAATTGGTGCAGTCATTGCACGACAAGCCAGTGGAACTACAGTAATCAGCATTCAATTCGTGAAAAGAAAAGACAAAAATATATAGTTTTTCTTTTAACTTATTTTGTAGGACAAAATAATCTATAGCCTTGACTCACAACGCATCAGAATGCAACACGATATGATGCAACACGATATGGTGCAACACGATGTGATGCGACAATACGCGACACGACAACATGCAATGCATCACATTGTGGTGTGTTGTTAGCTTGTAGTTTTGTAATGTTCTCTAATTTATTTCCGCATACAATGGAAAGATTTTGAATACTTTTTCACAAATCGTGCTCAAAATAGGGATGTGGTTCACAGGCACGGACAATTAAATTGTGATATTTTAAACTTTAGACGGACATTTCCCTGGGGGATTTCACTCTGAAAAAGATATTATTTATTTTAAATTGCCAATCAAGCTTGTATGTGTGTGTGTGTGTGTGTGTGTGTGTGTGTGTAAGGCTGGGCATAGGAGGGGATAGTGCCCCTCAAAAAGTATACGTTAGTATGCAATACTCCTAACGTACAGCCTAAATGCACTTTGGTACTGCCCTCCACTGGACATAACCTAGCCTAATAACCATGACAGATCTGTTCAACTTTATTTCATGTACTGATTTTCTTACGAAAATAAATAAAAAATAAAGTTATTTCCGCTGTTGTACTTAGGTTATGTGTATATATATAGCTACTACTCTTTTCTCAGATAAAACAACCCCAATGATTTCCCCTTGGGGATGAATAAATTGCTACCATCTTATCTAATCACATATCTCATCATGGCTCTGTCTTTCTGTTTTCCCTCTAAGGTATCCTCTGTCTTATTCACATTATGGATTTCCCGCTGCAACACTGAGCATGGATAGAGATGCTATTGATTCCCATCGTACAGTCAGTACCATATCTCTTACATGTCTTTGGGCTGGGACTATAGTGTTGCCAGGTTTTGTGAGAGAAATAAGCGAAAACAGGGTCTACCGAAAACAAGCCCAAAAGAATCCATCACACCCCTCAATGTCGTTTACTGAGATGCAGGGCTTAGGGCCGATTCATACTCCTATTTTACCGCTGTTTCGGCACCCCCCCCCCCCCCCCCCCCCGAACCTCAAATGACGTCACATTGTAGGCTCTACAGAGCCGAACCGACTTTTATTCGGCTCTAAAATAGGAGTATGAATCGGCCCTTAGAATAAAAGTGGATGCGCACGCATCTTCAAAATGGCCGCAGCCACTGTCCTACTTGGTGTTGATGTGCTAACAAACGGTGGCTAACGATACAATCGGATCAAAACATGGATTAAAGAGTGTAAACCCTGGAAAACGGAGAAGCCGCGTTTGGCAGGCTAGGGTACTAATTTAACCGTCTGTGTTGGCCGCTTTTGGCGTACTCCGTGTTTTAAGTTCACATGTTAAATGTGCACAAATGGTGCATTTATATTTATAGCGCCTTTATCCAAGACGCTTTACATAGATTGTGCATTACATTCACCCATCCATACACCAATGGCGACGGAAACCATGCAAGGCACCAACCAGCACATCAAGAGCAATTTGGGGTTCAGAGTCTTGCTCAAGGACACTTCGACACTAGCTCTGGGGGAGCCCGGGTTCGAACTAGCAACCTTGCGGTTACCATCCGGCCACTCTACCCTAGGCCTGTGTTACTCTCTAGGGCCCCTTTTCCACAGGGTTTAACCGGTTCGGTTTAGTTTTTTCCCCCCAGCCTATATATAACAGTCCAGAGTGTTTACACTGAAAGTGAATTGGTTGGTGTGAAAGCACCAATTATAGGTTCCAAGAATCTAATCTTTTCACTTAATCTGTATCACACGGCAAAAATAGCTCACAGCTTGCAGATCTGCTATTTTTAGCACACAACACCACTGTACGACAGAGCATAAATTAAGCATTTGCATGCATGTATAGACTTTTCCTTGTTGTTGGACTTGCTATATACTGTATGTTACACGTGACGGTATGCTGTCCTTTCCATTGTCTTTAAACACTTGTGTAGTTTTTTGTTTTCAGACTTAAGGTCCCTGCACACAGAGGGCTGTATTTTGCGTGTCTTAAGTACCAGGTCTTATTCCCTATAACTTGAGTAAACTAAAGACCTGGAGGCGTGATCAATGCTCTTTGGCCACTCAGAATAGCCAAATGGAATTGATCACGCCTCCAGGTCTTTAGTTTACTCAAGTTAGGGAATAAGACCTGGTACTTAAGACACGCAAAATACAGCCCAGAGCGCGTTTTTCGGATTTTTAGCTGCGTTTCTCCATCGGTTTTCCGAAAAACGAGTCCAGTGTGCAACCACCTTTATTGTCTGAAAATACTTACATTGTGTGCATCTCTTGTTTTCAGATCACCTCTACTACATTTGCTGGTGTCGCTCTCCTTTCTCTCTCTCTCTCTCTCTCTCTCTCTGTCATGTGAGCGTAGACATTTTAAGTGGATAACCTGAAGCATCTGGTCTCAATCTACAACCTTTCTACAGCAGCGTCCGCCGTCCGGTGTGGCAGCCCAGCAGGGAACTCTCACCGAGCACCAGTGGTGGAAAAAGTACTTTTATTTAGGTTTTACTTAAATAAAAGTATCAATACTGCAATGTAGAAATACTCTGTTACAAGTAAAAGTTCAGAATTCAAAATGTACTGGTATAAAAATATACTTAAAGTACCAAAAGTAGAAATTACCCACTTTGCAGAATGGCCCATTTCAAGTTTTCGAATGTATACAAATATTTTTAAAAATAGCAGATCTAGCCTACAAGCTGTGTTGCATTGCTTGTAGATCAACTATAGTTTCAAATGGCCAAAATGTATATAGGGCTGAAGTGGTTAATGTTTGTGTTTTGTTTTGTAATAATAATCAGAATCTACAAAGTAACTATAGTAACTAAAGGTGTCAAAAATAATACAAATAACTCAACATTGTACAGTGCTTAAGTAAATGTACTTAGTTACTTCCCACCACTGCCAAACACTGTTGGAAAGTAACTAAGTACATGTAGAGTTTTAGACATTTGTACTATACTTGAGGATTCCATTTTCCAACACTTTTACTTCTTCTTAACTACATATCAGAGGGACACAATTACTGTTACTCCACTTGGACAATTATTAGAAAACTTAGAAAATAGACGATCTGCAAGCTCACAATGCCACGAGCTCACAATGCGTCGCGATGAGACGCATTGTGTAGCTTGTAGTGAGTGTGAGCTTCACACTCTTCTGGTTTCGAAAGGGTCCCTGGGGGTCCCCCGGGCCCCACTTTAAGAACCACTGCACAATGCATCCATAATGTGAAGAAGCACATTATGCAAGCTACTTGCCAGGATAGGAAAGTTAACATGTTCAAAATCAAATATCACAATGTTTTCGTCCAAAGTTCCAAATACCTCTGACGATATGGTGTGAGGTATAGACTATAGGGGCTTTAACAAAAAGAAATATTTACACAGTGAGATTTTTGGTCATCTTCGGTAATGCCTCTATAATAACTAAGTGGGTAGCCGTCAGGTAAGTTCTGAAAATTGCATGACTCGACTGTAATACAGCCTTTAAAATCAGGAAAAGACATCACTGACAGTATGCCATAATTATATCACCATATTACAATAAAAGCCCAGACAATATCTGGACTCGCCATAATATCGAAATAATATCTAGATGATATATTGCCCAACCTCACTTAATTAAAAAATAATAATAAATACGTTTTCACACATTCAGAATGATCAACACGATGAGATATAGCCTAATCGGTCAATAAAAATGATAAGAAAAAAAATCTATTTGACATCTGTTCTGAGGCGAGTACCATTGCAGTGTTAAAGTGCAGTACACTATAGGCTAAGTGACAGCTGGGTCCTTGTTTCACACTTGTCTGAGAGACGAGAAAAATCTATGTCAGACTACTGTTTCTGACAGACTATGTTATTATGACATAGCTGCATGTAATTAAGTCTAATTGCATATGATTTGTCCTGAAGATGGGAGAGAGAAAAGCCTGTTTCTCTTCATTTACCCTGATGAAAAGTTATATTTTCAGAATTTCAGCCCACAACTTTGTCACTGCCACGTTTAACAAAAAAGAAAACACCACTGAAGTTCTGCTCAGTCATAAACAGATCATTAAAGTGATCACATCAGCCATAATAATATGACACCTAAATTATGCTTGCATGGCCAAAGAATCTATAGCTCAGTATTTGGACCATTGTGTGGCAACAATAAGTTGTGTCAGTTATGTTTATTTCTTGTTCTTGCCCATTAAGTCATATAGCCCGCCCTAAGCCAACTAGTTCAATATTTGCGCTCGCATTCTTTCATGAACAAGATTCCAACCTGTGTGGTTGGGTTTTTAGCAGCTGGTATAGGCGCGCGCACACACACACACACACACACACACACACACACACACACACACACACGCACAGTCGCACACAGACACGCACACACACACACACACACACACACACACACACACACACACACACACACACACTGTGGCAGTATGATGCGGGGAAATAAACAGCATCCTCATTAGCTAGCTAATAAGAGGAGGTATAACATTTTCTCCGATGGAAACAGCCCACACTACACTTAGTTTAGCCTGATAATATAGGCCCCATTATTAATGCCTCCCTGAGAGTTACACAGTCAAAAACCCAAGCGTTCATTTTTATCAACGTGTAGGCTGGCTAGTGTAACTCCGCGACTCGGAGGGTACAAAATCAAACCAGGGTCTATTTGGTTACATTGTGTAGGGAGTGGGACGGGAGTAAGATGTTACTGTTCAGATCCAATCCGACCAGAGCAGACCATGCAGGGCCTGTGTGTGTGTGTGTGTGTGTGTGTGTGTGTGTGTGTGTGTGTGTGTGTGTGTGTGTGTGTGTGTGTGTGTGTGTGTGTGTGTGTGTGTGTGATTGATTGATTGATTGAAATATTTATTAACAGTTTGCCGAATTACAGTACATTTCAAGCACAAACTCAATACAAAGACTGTTAACTGTGAGTGTACGACCCAATTAAGCATTACACTTGTTTACCACAGGGTCCACATTGTTCAATTCATCAAAACATTTAGAGACATACAAATAGACACTTCTATGTAGCTAAAGAACAGAACAGGAATTCATCATATAGGAAGCAAAAAGGGAAAAGATACATATACAGTGAGGGGAAATGGGAGGGGGGGTGGTGGGGGGGATTCAGATTTTACAGAGGCCAGTTTAGAATTGCAGCCATCCGTAGGTGAGCGGTTTTGAAGGAGTGAAGGGGTTCACATGTCTTAATGACTGTTGGTAGGGCGTTCCACATTTTGGTGGCATATAGGAGCGAAAATAATTTAGTCCCTTGTTTGTGCCGAATCTGGGTTGTACATGGTTTGTTGCACTCCCTCTGGTGTGTGTGTGTGTGTGTGTGTGTGTGTGTGTGTGTGTGTGTGTGTGTGTGTGCGCGCGCGTGCGTGCGAATTTGAGAGGGATAGATAGATTATATATTTCTCTTTTCTTACCTCGACACTAAACGGCTGCTCCTCGCCGTGCACGGCGCATAACATCCACAAGAGCTGCCACCACGAGCACAGCAGCGTCCCCGCGCACACGCCGTTGAGAACACTGTATCTCCGTGTGCATAATAACAACACCATAGTGATTGTCTATGATAAATCTGGTTGTTTCGGTTTGTTTTAACGGTCACAAACACAAAGGGAGCGGGAGTAGAGAGATCCTAGGAGGAGGAGGAGGTATAGCAGGCTACATGGATGATGTCTCTTTTCTTTGCTTCTTTGGACAAAAAGGAGAGGAAGAAAAGAAAAGAAAAACAACCCAAAAAAACGCGGCCCCGATTAACCGCCCGGTTGAATGTTATTGTGAATGTTTTTTTATTTATTTATCCCCGGGAGACGACGAGAATAGCCTACGAATATACGAATGATATAAGAACGAGAGAGAGAGAGAGCGGCGTCGGTCTCCTCCTCCTCCCTCTCGGGTCCTCCGGTGGTCCGTCACAGCAGCAGCGGCTCTCCCCTGGTCCCCGTCCCCGGCTCAGAGCTCCTCGTCCTGGGCTCCTGGACATGGGTCGCTCCGGGCGGACACATCGGGCTGGATGTTGTGCGGCGCGCTGCTGCTGTTGGGGCTCAGGCTGCTGCTGCTGCTGCTGCTGACCATAGCTGCTGCTGCTGCTGCTGCTGCTACTGGCCGGTTTTCAACCATGTTGCTGGGCCTGTGCGCCTGCGTTGCGTTGCGTTGCGCCTCCCCCCAACCCAACCATCACCAGGAATCAGCATGCACAGTCAGTCAGACCTCCTATGCATTTGAGATCATCATCACTCACTCTCTCAGACTCTCAGAGCATCTCTCTGTCTGAACACAAACTGTTATTGCACAATGCACAACTAGCCTGCCTCTCTGTTGAGATGAGCCCTAGAACAGCACCTCTGATGGATCTGACATGTAACGTCATGTTCTTTTAAAATCGTCACGGTCAAAGGCAGCGGTTTGTTAATAAGGGGGACTTATATAATAATTAAGTATATTATTATTATTATTATTATTGTTATTATTATACCATTATTATTACCATTATTATTATTACTACCATTATTATTATTATTATTATTAATATTAATATTAGTAGTAGTATAGTAGTAGCAGTAGTAGCCTAGTAGTAGTAGTAGTAGTAGTAGCATCCACCCACCCATCCATCCACCCACCCATCCATCCATCCATCCATCCACCCATCCATCCATCCATCCACCCACCCATCCATCCATCCACCCACCCACCCATCCATCCATCCATCCATCCACCCATCCATCCACCCATCCATCCACCCACCCATCCATCCATCCATCCACCCAGTGTTTCCTAGAGTGTAGATTACAAAGTGAGGTCACCATGCGGTCATTGTATCTTATTGTACATGAGCAAAAAACATCATCATCATCATCATCTGGACGGGAATATTTAGGAATGCAGGAGGAGGTAACACTGGGTTCCAGGAGGAGGTTCCAGTGGGTTCCCAGCAAAGGTGCCTCATGTGTGCGCGTGCACAGCTGATATCATATATCACATACTAGAATGACATACTAGCCGCTTCGCGGCCGCTCATCCCAGAGTTACTTTGCCGCTCACTATGGGAAGAAGGAAATTGCGGGAGTTGACTCCACATGTAGTAACGGATGGGTTATTAGTTATTATTATGTGTCCTTATTAGTGTAGTGTAGTGTAGTCAACACGTTATGGCTCATACACACTGCCCGGTATTTGCTCCGATTATGCTGTCGGGGAGCATTTTTGGCGCTGGCCGACAAAACCCCTGATCTGACGTTACTGGTAGATCGTGATCTACCTTTTGGGCACTGCTTAACTCAACCTTTTTTGTCTCAGGGCACACTTTTCATAGCCTAAAAATCTCGGGGCACACCTAGATATACGGTTTGTGTACACTGTATATATACCGGTGTGTATATATAGTAAATATATATATTATATATTATATATAATATATATATATAGAGAATATTAGTGGTCCATGACATGAAAATGTTTGAGAACCACTGCTGTAAAACAACATTGGACAATGATGTTTGACAGTCAGCAATATTGTTGCTTATTCTAGATTTATTTTCTGACTTGATCTGGCCTGTTAACATTTTCATAGACCTGGTTGCTTGTTTCCCTCTCAGTCAATGTGGCAACCCTGGTCAATGCCGTGTTGACTGTTCTGTATGATGATTTAGCTTAGCACACAACAGCTAGGAGGATGCAGCAGGCTGATGCCGTCATGTTTAACAGTATTTTGCACAATTTATGTCCCCGAATTTATGGATATGGACTTATGGCTCCATCGCTGCCTCTTTCTTTAGTAGAAGTAGAAATTTAACGTGTTGCTGACTGTTTACCTCCCTCTCACACACGCGCGCACACACACACACACACACAGCTGACGTCCTCTCCCACCGACGTCAGCTGTTCATGTATCTCCTTATTCATACACGCTTTGAGCTGAGAGAAGCTATAAAGCGCCTTTTAAATATGACAATGCTGTATATATATCAGCTGCACAGTTCAGGCAAGTGTCTGTGGCATATGTAACTTTAACAAAATAGTTTTGACAGCTTAAATCCGCGCGGCAGTGTTGTGTGTGTGTGGGACACGGGGTAGTGTGTGTGTGTGTGTGTGTGTGTGTGTGTGTGTGTGCGTGTGTGCGTGCAATCAGAAGTACTGGCAGTAGCGAAATAACAAACGCGATCTGTCTAATCGTAGTAGTTAGGTACAAACCAAGTATAGTTTCTAAGAACAATGTTAATGTAACTAAGACATTCGCTGAGCGACCTTTATTTGAAATGCAGAGATTTACAAGGAATAAGCGAAATGGTGAGGCGACTATAGGTAAGGTTTCTCTGCGGAGAGGGAGAGCCATAGGGGAGATCACATTACAGCAGCCAAAGAGGGAGGGGGGGGGGGGGGGGGGGGCTGAGAGCTAGTGACGGGTGTGGCTTGGTTGAGTTGGTTGAGTTTTCATTGGCTAGTGGCCACAGGCCACATGGGCACATCTTTTCATTGGCTAGTGACACACTTTTGCGCCACGTGACAACTACTCCAATATAGAATAGATTGATGCAATAATCACATGCTCACTCTCTTCATCTTTAGCAGTGGTGAAAAGTAACGTAAATTATATTTAGGACTATACTTCTACTTCACTACATCTCGGATCCAAATATTGTAACTTTTACTACACTACAATTATTTGGCAACTTTAGTTACTAGTTACTTTGTAGATTTTAATTGTTACAAAACATACATTAACCATGCACTTCAGCCCTATACATTTCGGCCATTTGAAAATAGCCGATCTATATGAGCATGTAGATCTGCTATTTTTTTTTTTTAAGTTTGAAATGGGACATTCTGCACAATGAGTAGGCTACTTTTACTTTAATACTTAAAGTAAATTGTGAATACTTTTATATACTTTTACTTAAGTAAATTCTGAATTCCGGACTTTTACTTGAGTATTATTACATTGCCATATTTATACTTTTACTTAAGCAAAAAAAAAAGTGAGTACTTTTTTCCACCTATAACCAATAACCATCCATGGAAGGCAATTGGAGACATGAAATAGGTGGTGTCTGTACTGAAAGAAAGCAAATCATTTCTGATATGAAGATAAAATGTATGACATTTTTACACAATATTAAATTAAGGGAACATTTCAAATAGATTTTGGCGACCCAATCGCTAAAATGCACTTGAAAGGGTCAGAGGGACCGAAAATTTTACTGGTTTTGTGGAATGACTCATCTACAGTATAACTACTAACCTATAGAAAAAGCATTCATTGTTAACAGCTTCAATCTTAGCTAACCCCCAGGGAGCTATAATAGGCACACCTCCGTTATTTTTATCCTAATAACTCCACAGGACATGCATAGCCGCCCTGATCTGACAATGTGTCATGTTGCGAAACTTGCAATGTGCTGTGAGCCACCATCATAGCATGGCTTTTAGTCTTTTCTCTTCATAAAAACTTCAAAGTCAGCAAACAGAACATCATTGTCTTTTCGATGCATACTGTATAGCCTATAAGTAGAATAAATCCACCATACAAAACAGTGTATCTGCAATGCAGTAGTGCTGAGGTAATGGATTCTCCTGATTGAAAATAATTAACTCAAATTTAAGCCATATTTATACTTAGTTGTGTGCAACTAGAGTGAAAAAGGGCGTACATGGTTAATTAGTGATGTATTTGTTCCCTTTCTAGTATTAAAAAATTCACCCACCTCAAGTTAAGTACAGATAAAAAAAATCATACCAGTCTGAAGCGAGTGGTGCAACAGCAGCCCGTATTGGTACTCTAAACATAGTAACATAGTAACATAGTCCCATAGTCACAAGCTGTTCCTTGGAGTGGTTGCACCACTCAAAAAGGAACCGTAGGCATGCACAGCACTCAAGAAAATGTGTGATTGATTGATTTAATACTTTTTGTCAGAGATGTATTGACAGAAATGTAATCAGTACAGGGAGGGTATACAGTCAAACACACGTCCAATGGGATCACCGAAAAACGTTGTTTCCATTCAGGTCCTGGGTATATTCAATTCATAATCATTGACAAAATTCAAATCATCATAGGCTATGTACTTTGTTATGGTCTGCCCCTGGATATTATATTCTGGCAGACCCCTTTGACTGTTGAATGTTCCTCCTCCCGAATGTTTTGATTTGTTTCGGTGACATTTCAGATTGCTGGGGAATTTCTATCTTTAGCCATGCAGTGTCCGGTGCTCACCCCTATATCCAACAGTCTTTTCCTGAACTTGTTTTTCTTGGACTTCAACAATTCTAGCAT